>NC_022033.1:5259442-5283271 GCF_000317375.1 Microtus ochrogaster | reverse complement strand
CAGTCTGAGTGTGCAAGCAGGAGTCCTGAGTGTGTAGGCAGCAATATGAGTGTGAAGGCAGCAGTCCGAGTGTGAAGGCAGCAGTCCTGAGTGTGCAGGCAGCTATCTGAGTGTGCAGACAGCAGTCCTGAATGTGCAGACAACAGTCTGAATGTGCAGGCAGCAGTCTGAGTGTGCAGGCAGCAGTCCCGAGTGTGCAGGCAGCAGTCCCGAGTGTGCAGGCAGCAGTCTGAGTGTGCAGGCAGCAGTCCTGAGTGTGCAGGCAGCAGTCCTGAATGTGCAGGCAGCAGTCCTGAATGTGCAGGCAGCAGTCTCGAGTGTGCATGCAGCAGTCGGAGTGTGCACACAGCAAAGCATGGAGACACATGGCAAAGGCAGACGGCACCGGAAGGGGGATGAAGAACACTCTGACAGTCAGGGGCTTCCACACCCTCTGTCACTAACTGATAAATCAAACAGACAGGAAATCAATAGGATGGGGCTGACTGGGACAGTGCGGTCGTCAGCAGACATTTGCAGAATTCATCATATTCATCACTGGCAGCAGTGGAGGCAACGGCGGCCACAGCACACACCCCAGGCTCATATGAAACACACAGCACGACAGACCGTGTTCTTGCCCATAAAGCACATCGCAAAAAAGCTGGAAAGAGGGCTCAAGGAGACAGCTTAATCTGTGACTTGTTTGCTGTACACACATAAGAGCGTGAGTTTTATCCCCCAACAACCACGGAAAAAGCAGGCACAGCAGGACTTGAAATCCCAGTGCTGAGGAGACTCTATAGCCAACCTGGCCAGTCAGACAGGTTCAATCAGAAACCCTGTCTCAAAAAATAACGTGGACAGCAACAGAGGCAGACACTCAATGTTGACCTCTATACATACCACACACATGAGCTAACAAAAACTAGAAACCGCACAAAATATTACTGATATGATCAATTAAACTGGAAATCATTAACAAAAGGATAATTAAAAGAGTTTGCAAAAAGCAGTTTGAAATAATAATAAAGGCATCAAGTGCTTATATTACTTTAGCATAAATATATTAACTGGAAATACCTTGCCCGTGAATATGTACCATATCTTGTTAACATTGGTTTTGGTTGTAAGCCTAGCCTTTAATGGCTGAGCCATGTCTCCAGCCCTCTTACTAATGCTTTTGAAATCTATTCTGCTCATAAAGACTTTAAATAAAATAACAAAGAAATATAAAGATAAATAAAGAGATATTTTAAGTGCTTTGAAGGAAGTGAGACCAGAACAAACTCGTGAGGTAATAGCAAAGGAGAAGTCCAGAGAAAACCTCCTAGAACCACGTGCACGCTGGGAAAGAAGGACCTTAGATGAATAACCCAGGCTTGGCACTACTGAAAATTCCAGAAAAATTGAGCAATTTAAGTCTGGTGCAAGCAGAGGAAATGGAAAAACAAAAACAAGGACAAAAATCAATGGCAATAAACACAGCAGAGCAGGGGCTTGAAAGATGGCTCAAGATGGTTCCGGGTCCTGACTGCTCTTGCAGAGGACCCATGGTGGCTCAAAACCATTGATAACTCCAGTTCCAGGGCATCTGACCTCCATGGGCATTGGGAACACATGTAGTGCGCGCACACACACACACACACACACACACACACATTATACTTTCATGTAAAAATACTCACACACATAAAGTAGAGCTGCACATAAAACACATGAAATTGAAAGGTGGTTCTTAAAGACGATTATTTTAAGTCAATAAACTTGACGTCAGACTAAAATCTATGAGGACACAAAACACCCAAATCAAAATTGAAGGCGGATCAAATTAATACAGGCCAATTGGTATAAGATAACGCCACTTTAATAAAAAAACACACTCACGCAACCGAAGTTCCCGCGATGCCCAGAAACAGGAAACAGGAAGAAGGGGTTACCAGCGTCTGTGCACCCCAATTTATAGACATTTGCCCGAGGCCGTCCCGCCCCCAAAGGGCGGGCTGTCTCTACACAAAATGAAATAAATGGTCATCGCCACTAACTCGGTACATACTAAAAGGCATGACACAAACAGTTCCATCTCAAGGCCTGGGGTTTTGATTATGTAAATAAGGTTAAAAAATTCATCAAAAGGTCCCAGCTACCAAAATTGACACAAATAGAAACAGATAGCCTGAGTAGCCCTGTGTCTGCACAATTAGTTAAGCCAATAGTCAATAGCCTTAAAAAATAAGTCACCAGGTACAGACTGTTTCACTGGTGAGTCCCTTCAAATATTTAAAGGAAGAAATAAGAGAAGGCCTACACTCACTCAGAAAACAGAATCAGGGCCAGCAAGATGGCTCAGTGGGTAAAGACATGAGCTGCCAAGTGTGACCACGTGACTTTGAGCCCCAGCACCCCAGGACCAGCTGGAAGGAGGAAACAGACTTCTGCAAGCTGTCCTCTGACCTCTGCTTGTACACCATGGCACATGACCCAAATAGAAGACAAAAAATGATATAAGATTTTAAAGGAAAATAGAATCAGGGAGATCATTGTCTGGTTTACTCTACGAGTTCAGAGTCAACGTAACACCAAGTCAGAAAAAGATCTTACAGGAAGGAGGATTTGCAGATGAATGGCTCTCATAAAGACAGGTGAAAGGCTTCAGTGATCCCAGGGGACATGGCTGTCTGTGTACAAAAATGTGTAAAGTTAGACAAGAATACTAACAGATGGACTCTTAAAGAGCATGCACGATCGACTGAGGTTCACTCCACGAGAGCAAGGCTGGTTAAATGCTCAAAACTACGTTGATGTAATTCACCCCTGCTAGAAGCCAAAGGTGAATAATGATGCAATCATAAGATTAACTCGGAAAGCATTTGACAAATGAAACCCACACTCATGATACAACCTCACAGCACACCAGGGACAGAGGACATTTCTTCTCCTTATGAAGAGCCACATTTTAACACCCCAGTTCATATGAATAAACACATTCTCCTATCAGGACCGGGTACTGTCATAAGGACAGCCCACTGCCAATCTTATATATCATTGTACCAGACATCTCAGCTTGTGCCATAGGGAATGACATTGGACCGAACGGCAAAGAATAAAAAATAATTGCATCATCTTGCATGGAGATGGCACAATTGCCTGTGTAGAAATATCCAGATAGTGTCCCCAAACTTAATAGAATTGTTTGGTAGATATGTCGCGTCTTCATGATACAAGCAATTATGTGAAAGTTAACTGCTTTCTTTGGGAACAGCAAAGAAGGGTGTAACTGAAACTTCTGCGGGGAAATGCCATTTATAACAGAACCAAGTACTCTTTTAAAAAGTTGAACTCTGGCGTGGAGATGGTAAAGATGGATGCTGGAGGCTGAGGGCTGGGGACTGTTGGAGTTATAATCTGATGGCTCGTTTCCTCAGGTGTTTTGAGCCAGCTTCTGTCCAGCTACAAATAAACAGAAAACACCAGAGCTTGTCATCTCCTGCTAGTCTAGCTATCCCACCCAAACTGCTGAGCTACCCTCCCGCCCAAACTGCTGAGCTTCCCTCCCACCCAAACTGCTGAGCTTCCCTCCCGCCCAAACTGCTGAGCTACCCTCCCAGCCAAACTGTGCTGAGCTTCCCTTCCCCAGCAAAAGTCAATAGCATAAAGCAGTAGCCTACAGAATGAGAAAATATTTTCACCATCCCCACGTCTAGCATAGGGTTAATTTCCAAAAAGAACTCAAGAAACTAGACTTCAAAAAAGAAAACAAATAATCCAATGTAAAAATGGGGCACAGATCTAAACAAAGGAATCTCAAATGGCCGAAAAACACTTAAAGAAATGTTCAACATCCTTAGTCACCAGGGAAATGCGAATCAAAATGACTCAGATTTCATCTTATACATGTCAGAATGGTTAAAATCAGAAACACAAGTGACAGCTGAAGCTGGTGAGGATGTGGAGCAAGGAGAACTCTCCTCCATGGCTTTGGGAGTGCAAACTTGTACGGCCACTTTGGAAATCTATATGGCGGTTTCTCAGAAAATTGGGAATTAATCTAACTCAAGACCCAACTATATCACTCTTGGACATATATCTGAAAGATGTTCCATCCTACCACAAGGACACTTGTTCAACTATGTTCATAGCAGCTTTATTTGTTATAGCCAAGAAACTGGAAACATCTTAGGGGTCCCTCAGTCAAAAAAGGGATAAAGAAAATGTGGTACACTTACACAATGGAGTATTACTCAGCTGTTAAAACCAATGGCATCATGAAATCAGCAGGCAAATGAATGGAAGTAGAAAAAATCATCCCAAGTGAGATAACCCAGACCCAGAGAGCAATCATGGTATGTACTCACTTGTAAGTAGACATTAGTAAACGATAGCCATGCTACAGTCCGGAGACCCAGAGAAGCAAAGCTAACAAGGAGTCCCCAAGGAGGGGAAAGCTTAGATCTCCCTGGGAAGGGGAAACATAATAGAAATTGTGGGTTGACTGGGGGCAGGTGGGGCTGGGAACATGAGCATCAGGAAGGGAGGTCGACTGGAAAAAGGAATGTTTCAGGATAAGATTAAAAACCTAGCACAAATCCCAGAAATCTTCAAGGATGACCCCAGATAAGACTCTTAGCAATACAAAACCTGAACTGCCCGTCTACTGTCACCAGGCAAGACTCCCAGTGGAGGGATCGGGACACCAACCCAGCCACATAACCTTCGACCTACTGTCTGTCCTGCCTATGGGATGTGCTGGGGTAAGGTTGGCGTGGAGGTTGTGGGAGTGGCCATTCAACGACTGGTCCAGCCTGAGACCTATGGGGGGAGAGTGAGCCCACACCTGATACTGCCTGGAGCACCAGGACCCAAAGGCTGGATGGCCCAGAGAGCTAGGATAGAACCCAACACGACTGAAGAAAAAAAAATGTCAGTTTAATGATGCCTAATGATATTATGCTGTACTTAAAGATCCGGGCCTAGTTAATTGTCATTAGGGAGGCTTCATCCAGCAGCTATAGAAACAAATGCAGACACTCACAGTCAAACATTAGGCCGAGCTCAGGGAATCCTGCTGAAGAGAGGGAATGATTGTGGGAGCCAGAGGGGTCAAAGTCATTAAAACAAAACAAAACCACAGAATCAACTAACCTGTGCTCATAGGAGCTCACAGACTGAACGGACAACCAGAGAACCTACATGGAATGTTAGACACACAGGGCTCTTCCTTCAATGGAAGGGAAACATAACCTGCCATCTGTCCAGAAGGCTGGGAGCAATGTGGCTAATAGCCTGGTGACCTTTGCCCTGTCTGTGTGTCTGGAGAGCACAGCAGAGCCCTATCATAAGCTGGTTTTCCTGGTAAACCTGCAGAGCCCTCTTCATGGACGGCATCATGGGTGCTTTAAGTCCAATCTCTGTTTCTTTGGGCTTTATCGTCCACACAGAGCTGTGTTCTGCTTAAATATGCCTAAAACGAACTACTTGGGGTCAGACTTCCCCAAGTTTGAGCCAACACAGGCTGCTTAGTCATGTTGAAGCAGTTGGCCCTCTTGTCTTCCTGGGATTGTTACTCTGCTGGCTGTGGCGGTCACGGAGACCCACACACCAGAGGTTCACTACCTGGTCAGCTGCTGACACAGTATACTCAAGAATGAGTGGGAGATTCCGCCTCAAAGGCAAGATGTACAGTAATATAAAGTCACTCAATGTCAACCTCTGACCCGCATACCCACATGTACACACGCACACATGCACACACACAAACACGTACGCGCATACACACACACTCTTCAAGAATAACTCATTTAGGGAAGTCGGGTGCCTGGGGCAGCTGAGAAGGGAGCCTACCTGGACTAGAAATTGAAAAGACCTTGACCTCTGTAACCATGGAGATATGTGGAATCTGCAGCGTGAGGCAAGCAGAGCTGCGCCAAGACCTGTGCTCCATGAAGCTCCTCATGCCAAAGTGTTTGCCAACGAACTGAAGAGAACAACGGGGGACTGGGAGGGGAGGAAATGACGGCGAGCTCCAGGCTTCACCCTGCTACAGTAGGAGACGGTGCAGGCAGTCACGGGTTAAATTAGGAGACATCAGCATGAACTTATGTTTGGTTTAGTGTAGACATGGACAGGGGCATGCAGAGGTATTTAGATGTAAGCATTATGGGAGGGTTGCGTCTCCTTTCTATCAGCTGAGAATACATAAATGGAATAACACAGTAACAGAAAGCCCTCCTAGCTTCCAGATATGCTTTATTTTCTTTCCTTTCCTTTTCTTTCTTTTATTTTCTTTCCCTCCTTCCTCCCTTTGTTCTTCCAGTACTAATGGCTGAGCCTAGTGCCTCGCACATGCTAGGTAAGTATTCCACCACCAAGCCCTCTTTTTACTTTTTTATTTGAGACAGAGTTTCATCAAGTTGCCCAGGCTGGCCTTGAACTCACTGTATACCCAGGCAAGCCTTGAACTTACTATCCTCCTGCCTCAGCCTCCTGGGTAGCTAAGATGGCAGACCTGCTCCTCCGGTCCTGGAACATACTATAATTCCAGTGTGTGAAGATGGGGTGGGAGGAGAGGGTAAATATGAATCTACCTTGAAGGGCTTTCTGTTGCCAAAGCTGAAATAATTTGAGAAATAAAATAAAGTCGTTAGGGATGAAGTGTTGATGTCCCCCCTTCCAACATGGCTGCAAAACAAGACCTGAAAAAGGAATAACATCAACAGACACGCTAACATACATGGTAGGAAGCTCAGGGGTCTCAGCCCCAGACAAAGAACTGCAGGCAGCCAAGGAACACTGAGAGTAGGAAATCTTCTCAGGGAAGGGCACACCTGTTGGCAGAGATTTCTGTCCTGCCCAGTCCTGCAGCTGTTCAATCCCAAAGAAACACATAGAGGCCTGCATTAATTATAAACTGGTTGGCCTATTAGCTCAGGCTTTATTAATTAATTTATTAACTAATTCTTACATCTTACATTAACCTATAATTCTTGTCTGTGTTAGCCAGGCTTGGTACCTGTTATCAGTGAGGTGTTCTCCTCTTGCTTCCTCTGCGTCCGGGTGTCAACTGCAGACTGAGTCTTTCCTCTTCCCAGAATTCTCCTGTTCTGGTCAACCAACCTATACTTCCTGCCTGGCTATTGGCCAATCAGCATTTTATTAAACAAGTACAAGAGACAGTCTTTATAGAGGACAAGAGCATTGTCCCATAACACACACTGATTGGTTATCCAATACCAAATGGTGGCCAGCCTTGGAAACTTGAAAACTTACATACAGTTAACATTATACAGTTTGAGTAGGTTTATTTAGGTGTGTGTGTGTGTGTGTGTGTGTGTGTGTGTGTGTGTGTGTGTGTGTGTTACTAAGGAGGAGGAGGCCACAAACTTGAAAAGAGTGAGGGTTTGGGTGCATGGAAAAAGTTGGGGAAGGGGGAAATGATGTAATTATGCTATAATCTCGATTTTTTTAATTAAAAGATGATTGTATGGTTCCCCCTTTCTCAATCCTACCCTTCCCGCACTCACCCTCTCCTCCTCCCAAATTTATGGCCTCCTCTTCTTTAACTATTACTATTATACATAATAAAATTAATAAACACTTACATACAAAATAAACGAGCCAGGAACTGAGCCATGATTCTCACTTCAGAAGGTGCCCCACACTCTGGGGACCCAGCCGGTGGTTCCTATAGAGATCATGTGATGTGACAGGACGGGAGTCAGGCTTGTCCTGAGCTAGAAGCTTCCAGATGTGTAGGAGAGTCAAGACTCTGCTTTAAAGGAGGACCTGAAAGATGGCACTCCCTGGGTGTGGCAATTTCTAGCCACTGCCCCAGCTCTGGTCTTCTTGAGCCCGACCATCAGGAACAAGCTGTGTCCTTACTTTTCCCAATCCACCTCTCAGTGTTTTCTAAAAGCTCCCAAGTGTCCTTCTAAGGACCCCTACCTGTCTCTGAGCTGCTGGACCCCCATGCTATGCCCCCAACCTACACAGTCTCCACTTATTCTTAAGGATATTGGGGCAAGATCTTAACGTGATCTCCTTGGCTACGTTTGAGTGGGGCTGGGCACCTTTCCCAGCTCTCAGCTGCAGCCTTGGCCACTGGAAACTTTGTCCATGTGGTGAGCAAGCTCCCCTCCGCCTGAGGGGAGCATGAGATGCAATTCTGACCGGGAATGTGTGAGGCCCATTCTGATGGAGGCTTCTGGAAAATCCCCTCCCCTGCACCCCCATTCCTCCTGTAGGAATTCTTTTCTCTTCATCCCATTCTCTGTGGCACCTAGAGCTTCGGTCACCACACACGGCGCGTATCTGAGGCTCGTTCATCGATCTTCTGCTGTGTCAACTGAAACACAAATGTGTCTTAGCTGTCACATCCCACTGTTGGCTCCAGACTCTCAATGGTCCTGGACCCTGTGGGCACCTGACAGATTCATAGTGAATGAGTAAATCACTTGATGGGGCTTCTGGCCTGGGGTGGAAGAAAAATGAGTAAAGCAAATGGACGAGGAAGAGTCCTAGCTCGCTTGGAAACGTGTAAGGCACCTAAGGCTGGACGATGTGCTGAGAAGGGACCGGGGATGAACAGACACATGGGTAGTGTCTTAGTTGGGGGTTCGATTGCTGCAGTGAAACACCATGACCAATAAAGCAAGTTGGGGAGGAAAGGGTTTGTTTGGCTTACACTTCCACATCATTGTCATTGAAGGGAGTCAGGACCGGACTCATGCAGGGCAGGAACCTGGAGGCAGGAGCTGATGCAGAGCCCATGGAGGGGGCTGCTTACTGACTTGCTCCCCATGGCTTGCTCAGTCTGATTTCTTATAGGACCCAGGACTGCCTGCCAAGGGTGGCACCACCCACACTGGACTGAGCCCTCCCACATCAATCACTAATCAAGAAAATGTCCTACAGGCTTGCCTACAGTCGGATCTTAAGGAGACAGTTTCTCAATTGCGGTTCCCTCCTCCCTGATGACTCTAGCCTGTGCCAAGTTGACACAAAACCAGCTAGCATAGTCAATGGGGTGAGAGCAGACAGAAGCAGTCTGAGAAGATGCCGCTAGGAGGGCCTTATGGGCCTGGGGACAGGAGCTAGGGTTCTGTATCAGGACATTAGCCCAGGAAGCTGGGGACTGTGGCTCTGAGTGTAAATGACGCCATCTCGTGCATGGGATCTGCAGGAGGTGTCTGCACCTGTTTGGGGCAGGCCTGATCCTTCCCTGTATTGGTCTCGGGCCACTTAAAATCCCCAGATCAGAGACTCCCGGGTCAAAAGCTTCATGACAAAGTAGCCAGCTGAACTGATGTCTCTTCCACCTTGATGCCTGCCAATAGCTCATTAGAGCCCTCCAGGGTGTTTCCAGATAGCTTTCTGTGTCTCAGCGTAGCCTGAGGGACCAACATGTGCATGGCTGGACAGTAATCTGGACCTTCCCATTTGGAAATTCCAGCAATGAAGGCCAGCTCCTCACTTCTTCAACAAATGTCTGTTGTGTGCTGTGTGCTAAGCCCTGGAGATAGAGAGGAGGGCAGATGTTCCCAACAGGGGAAGGACACATAAACAAAGCATGTATACACACAGACACACAGACACACTCACGGACACACGCACATATACACACTCACGTACACACACTCAAGCACACTCACACTCATGTGCACATACACACACACTCTCGTATGTGTGTGCACTCACGTGTGCATACACACTGTGCACACACTCATGCACACACACACACACACACACACACTAGAAGCTTCTGGCTTTGTGTACCAACCTGAGCCTCTGAAGCTGACAGTGCTGTGACCCCAAGATGCTGAAGTTTGTCTTTTCTTTCTTTGGGTTTCTGTAGAATGCGGCAGCCATCCCTGTGCAACTCGGAGCACACACAGCAGCACCGGGGTCCCTGCATCTTCCTCAGATGAAGCTGTGGTGATGTGAAAGCCTAGAACTGAACTACCTTTTGGAGTCTGGGGAGCTGGAGTTTCCTTTGGCCCTGACAACGAGTAGGTTAAAAGAATTAAAGGGAAACACAGTGTTCGTGATCAAATAGACCCCAGAGAGCCAAAAGCAAATTATCTAAAAGAGCCGGGTGGAAACTCGGAACTGAGATGTTAGAACGGCTGAAGCTGAGACACGCAGAGTACTTAGCATCATGTTGAACATGGCCAAGGAGCTGGAAATTTGAAAGTCTTCAAGCTTAGACAACCTGAAGGACAAAGAGAGGGGGCTGAAAAACAGGGAGGGTGTCGTCCCTGGCTCTGAACAGCCGTGCTCCTTAAAGTAGGAAAGGGTGTTTGAGGGGCCTTCATCCTCAAGAACCCAGGTCCCCCCCACACACACACACACACTGCATTATCTCCTCCCTCCATTTCTTCTTTTCTGTCTTCTGACTTTTACTCTGAGTACGTCTGCAAACAGGGCTATTCGGCACCACAATTATAAAAACAAATAAACATCATTGCTTTTTTTAAAACCACAGTTTTCTGTCCTGAAGCTTTCCCAGTGGCTGTGCAGTGGGAGCCAGCCCTTCCCTTCAGGGCTTCCTGGGGGCAGCCACAGGTGGACGTCCTTCCTAGCTGTCTGGTTGCTTTTCTCCTTTCCCTTTCCCACTGGCCCACCCCACATTCAGACTCTGACAGATCTTTTGGCTCAGGGCTTTGAAGCTGGCTTCTTGGTGGGCTTGCATGAGAAAGGGAAGCGTCTTTCAGATGGATTTTGTCCCTTTGGGGACTTCTATTTCCAGCCTCTGAATTCCTATGCCACAAACCACAGTATCACTCCCTCCATTGCCTGAGCTGAGTCACCTTAATTCGGACCCTTGATGCGACAATGTGGGAGATTCTTCAATGCTGAACTCTCCTTGGGAGACCCCAGATGGGATGCCACTGCTACGCTACCATCTCTGAAGTACCACCTGAGACCCTCCGATCATTCTGTGCATTGATGTCTTGGGGATGAATCTCAGCTACTTCTTGAGTTTTGCACCAAACAGTGAGTTAAGCGATGTAGGACAAGCTAGGCACCTGTCCTTGGAGAGTAACTAGGAGAGGTAATTAACACACACAGAAGGGGCTGCAGACACAGCTCAGTAGCTGGAGTGTTTACTACAAGGGTACAAAGGGCTTGAGTTCGAACCCCTGCACCCACAAAAGAAGTCAGGTGCAGTAGTGCACACCTGTAACCATAGAGATAGGCAGATGCCAGACACTTGCTGGAGACCCAGGCTGGCCAAATTATCGAGGCCAGGTTCAGTGAGAGACCCTAACTCAAAAACTAATTGGGGGTGGGGGCTGGACCAGCCGTTAAACACATTTAGTGATCTTGTAGAGAACCTGGATCCATTTCCAGCACCTACTTTGGGTGGTTCAAAACCACCTGCAACTCCAGTTCCAGGGAATTCTACAACTATTCTGACCTCTACAGGCTCCTGCATGTATGTGGTACACACACACACACACACACACACACACGCATGCACTCACGCACACACACATGCTTGCATGCATCCAGGCAGGCCATTGTAGAGACCGGAAAATGCCATAAAGAATCAGTGCTTTGGGGGTGGAGAGGTGGGTGAAAGTACTTGTTATGCAAGCTTGAAAACTTGAGTTCAAACTCCTGGCATCCACATAAAAGCCGCACTGGGTACGTGCCTGTTACTCCAGGTTCAATGAGAGACCCTTTCTCGAGGGGATAAGGTGGAGAGTGTTGGAGTTGGACACTTGGCATCTGCCTCTTGCCTCCTCCACATGTCCAGGGAGGCGAGGGCAGCATATATGCACACACACACACACACACATTACACACAAAATAATAATAATAATAATAATTATTATTATTATAAATAATCAGGACTGTGGAACCCTGTCACTTCCCTTTGGCATTCTTGGAGAGACAACTCATTGGAATGCACCATTAACACCAAGAGCAAGAGTCACATCTCCAAAAAACCTCCTGTTCAAAGCTCAGTCTATTCTACATCAGCATCACTGAGAGTTCCAGGAGTCCCCTGTTCTCAGCACCAACTCACCCTGTGCTTCCCAGGTGCCCATGTCTGAAAGGTACCAGGCTCACTTGAGGTCACCTCTGAGCAGAACTCAGGTGCATCTGTCATGGTTGTGCCAATTTATGCCTCCAGCCCCACTCCCTTCTGCAGTGACAATGGGACAAACATTTTAGTGTCTGGAAGTCAAGTCCTGAGATGCAAGTTAGAGAAGAGACTTTTGATGTTCGGATCCCAGATCCTCCATTCTGCATCTGGACTTGCCTCAACTTCACTAGGTCATTAATCCCTTCCTTTATTCAAAAAGAAAGATAGTGAGAAAGAATGGAGGTGCTTAGGAGGAAAAAGGATGGAGGGGGGAGGAAGGAAGGGAGGGAAGAAGGGAGGGAGAGAGAGGGAGGAAGACAGGGAGAGAGAGGGGAAGGAGGGGGAGAGGGAGAGAGAGGGGAAGGAGGGGGAGAGGGAGGGAGAATGGAAGAGAGGAAGAGACCGAGAGAGGGAGGGAGGGTGGAAGGGAGAGAGGGAGAGAAGGAGGGAGGAAAGGAAGGAGGGAGGGATGGAGGAAGGGCTATTTAGCTGTCATTGTCCACAACTGAACTTCTCTACACATTTCAGACCAGCTCCAAACACTTCCCTAGCACGCCCACATAATTAAATCAGAACTGGGAATCTGGGGAGTTTGGCAGAGGAGCATGCAGGTTTGCTTGGATCTGAGGCTCCTCTGAGGGCATGGCCACTGGGCAAGAAGACTGGAGGTTGACTTCTAACAGCTTTTGGAGGGGATGACAAAGGGGTATGGCCATATGACTGTTCAGGAAATGTACACCAAATGTCGTATGAGGTGTGATGCCCACATTCATAATCGCAGTACTCGGAGGCCAGCCTGCACCACATATATACCTAAACACAATCTCAAAAGCAAACCAACTGACAAGAGGCTGGGGGTGTGGCTCGTGGGGGGCGGGGCTTGCCTAGCATGCACAAAGCCCTGGGTTCACCACGAAAAGAAAGAAAATCTCAGAAACACATGAAGAGAGCTGTTCCTGCTATACCCAGTCCATGGGGACCCCAAAAGACCACCAGGGAGACGATTCACTGAATGCAAAAAGCAAGGTTTATTGTGTGCACAATACAAGCCTGCAGGAACCTCGTCAGCACAGCTGAGAGAAGAGGTACCCGCCCTTCTAGAGGGCACTATTTAAAGGAAAAAAAACCAGAAAAGTTAACATTAGCAGGGTGTGTGCTGGCACACTATAGTCGGAACTTAGGAATTTCCTTTGAATGGTCTGTTCCTGGGTGGTGCCTGGGTGGTCTCAGTTTGTGGTCTTTATCAGAACCAGGTATTGCCTCAGGGTAAACTACTGAGACTCAGGTCTCTATTGAGCTTGTCAAGGCTGGGTCCTACAGTTCCTTCCCATTCCCTGTGACTGAGAACAGCCTCCACCGGCGGGCCTTGGCCCAGCAAAGGCCTCGCCTGGGGGTCCGTGAACCTCTGTCTGGAATGTAAGAAACCCTAGACTTTTGGCTAGGAGCCAAGGATAAAAGTTCCAATAAATAAATAAATTAAAAAAACAAAATAAATTTCTGCAGAAATTTTTACTTTCAAAAAAAAAAAAAAAGTTCCTCTCTGAATACAAGAAGCTGGTACAGGGGGCCAGAATCTAACCACACCAGGCTTGCCACCTCTGTTATCACAACATAGTAATGGCTTTACCCTTCCTTTGAAATAAGCATATTTTAAGGGGTTTAAATAAAAGTTTTTGAAAAGGTCTAAGTCAGTAATGGCCCCATAGGTGGGTAGAGTGTGAATGACAGGTTTTCAGAAAGGCATGACAGACGCAAGAAAAGTCAGCTTGGCCCTCCTGCTTCCTGTGTTTCAAAACTGAAATCCCCTCTCTGTAGTGTTCAAAGAAGGAGGAGGAATGCCCAGAGGTTCACCAGCATCATAAAGAACCTCCCCAGAGGGATCTGAGGAGGGGGGTATCGGGAAGGTGGAGGTAAATGTGATCAAAACACGCTAGGTACATGCGTGAGATCCTCGAAGAGTTAGTCAGAATATCACTAGCAGTCTCAATAAAACCAGGGGTGGGGGAAGATAATTTCTCAGGACTGGGGAGACAGCTCAGTGCACTTGCCAAGCAATCTGAGGACCCAAGTTTGGACCCCAGCCCCCCAAGTCCTTGTAAAAGGCAGTTATGATCACACGTGCCAGATTGCTGAGAATCTCTGGCAAGCCCTAGTGAAACCCAGTGAGCTTGTGGCTCAGTAAGGAGTAGTGCAGAGACTGGAGAAGTTAAAAAATGTGACATCTTCATCTGGCCTCTGCGTGCAGACACCTAGGGCCTGTGCCTGCACACACACACACACACACACACACACACACACACACACACTCATACTCTCACACCCTCACTTACACACAGTGACCCTTTTGGGGAGAAAGACTATGCATCTACTAT
The DNA here is from genome assembly GCF_000317375.1 of Microtus ochrogaster. NCBI lineage: Eukaryota > Metazoa > Chordata > Mammalia > Rodentia > Cricetidae > Microtus > Microtus ochrogaster. Next base: position 5,268,829 of record NC_022033.1, on the reverse strand, counting down.
ATTGCACTACGTCATTATTCTAGCGCTTTTATCTGTCTCCAGGAGCACTGGGTTTTCATTTCTCCCTGTGCTGGTGTTTGTCTCTAACCCTCTGCTGCATTCCGGAGGTCTGTGGTCATGAACAGCGGAGGTTAAGTTTCCAGTCTTGCTCCAGTGTCACTATAGCTCCAGAGGTTTCTGGGGGGCTCCGTGTCACTATAGCTCCAGAGGTTTCTGGGGGGCTCCGTGTCACTATAGCTCCAGAGGTTTCTGGGGGGCTCCGTGTCACTATAGCTCCAGAGGTTTCTGGGGGGCTCCGTGTCACTATAGCTCCAGAGGTTTCTGGGGGGCAGGGGTGCATGAAGCAAAGAAGGGCTCTGGCTGCTTTTCCTCTTGGGACTTTAGAACCTGTTTAGTGTCCAAGCGTCGACAGGCCTGGTACCTCACAGTGTTTTGCATAGAACTCGGGGATCAAAATATAATTTCAAAATAATATATTTCCTGACATCCCCTAAGAAAAAAATAATTACTAGTTTTTTTCCCTCTAAAAGGATTTAGATGGAGTAACACCTGCATTGAGAATTCTGCAGATACGTTAAACTGACAGGCGGTCTCCCAGGCACTCTGCTCATTAATGTTCTGTGCATAAAATTAAAACTTGAAATATATTTTTAAATCCATTTTGAATCATTTAAGCAATTCTCCCGCAAAGAAACTATTGTACTAAAATAATATATTTGGAGCGAGGAAAATGAAAGGCATTAAAATGTCTTAAGACCCTCTGCCTTTCGCAGGCAGGAGGAGCGGGAGGGGGACCCCTCTTTCTCCTGTGAAACATACCCAGTGCACAGCGTGCCTGCCTCGGGAGAAAACGACTTCCAAGTAGAGCTTGACTTGAGCCCGCAGCAGCCGAGGGATTTGAAGTTGGATATTGGTTATTCTGTCTCTGGTCTGCAGCTGAGGTGGGGGTGAGGGGACGAGGGAGGTGAGGGTTCATCCAGGTCTCCCCAAAGAAGAGATAAAGGCATACCTCAGAGCCTTGCTTTGCGCCAACTTGGGGGGACTTCTGAGATGTCTGTGTTTGTGTTGCTTCAGTAGCAAAGGATGGCCTTGAACTTCTAACCCTCCTACTCTTCTTCCGGAGTGCTGAGACTACAGGTGTGCACCATTGTACCCAGTTTGTGCAGTGCTGGGGCTAGAACCAGGGTTGTGTGTGTGCTAGGCAAACACACTACTCACTGGGCTACAGCCCAATCCTCCGATTTGTATAGTTGGCTTTCGGCATGTTCAGGACACCATGGGCTGGGTCTTTGGAGCACACTGGCCCTTGTATGTAGCTGCAACAGTGGCCTGATGCACCCAGCCAGCCCCCTTCTCTCCCTCATTGCTGCTTTAGCCCATTTATCAATTCTGTATTAAATGCTAACCGAGAGCCAACTCAGCCAGGACTCTCACGATTCCATGTTGGGGAAGACTGTTCGAACTCCCCAGGGGTGAGCACCATGGGAAAGAGGCACCCGAGCAGGAAGGCCTACCTCATTACAGTATAGGAATGGGGCCGTTAAAGAGGAAGAGCCCAAGGATGGCACCAGATGCTCCCTGGAGAGGGGTGTGGCCATCAGGGTATCCCCAGAGTTCCGCCAGGAGGTGAGCTAGAGGATGCGCCTTCTCCGTGAGGCTTCCTTGGATTCTAACCAAGTCTTGGTGTTAAGTACAGTGCAGCAAAGGTCCGCGGGTGAGACAAACTGAGAGTCTAAGCAGCTGGAGGACCAGGACTAGGCAAACTAATGACCCGTGGGCAAAATCGATCTTTAGATGTTCAGTTACCCACAGGGCCTTCCAGAGGCGGAGAAAGAGGTTCGCTGGGAAATGGTCAAGACTCTGACAGACACCTGCTACCTGCCAAAGAAAACTACCTGGGACCAGGAGGCTGCAGCACCCTAAGACCCATCCAGTCACGCTCCTCCTCTCTGTCCCCACCCTTCCTCTACACACAGCTTCAATTGTTCCTGAAGTGTTTGAGCTTCGATTGAGTGGCTTTTCCCGGGGAGGGAGGAATAGGTGTGTCCTTGTAATGATTTCAGCCACATAAGACGATACTTCCGGGTTCTAGAGCCATGCACATGCAGACGAGCCTTCAGACGGAAGTGCCTGAATGTTAAAGGGCCCTGCGTGACCCACGAGAGCACGTGTGGTTACATCCACTATGACACAGCTAAGCCCTTGTGCGCATGCGTGATTACATCCACTATGACCCAGTTAAGCCCTTGCGCATGTGTAGCCCATCTTCTGCGTCGTCTGCGTATGACGTACTCACACCAACCCCCGTGCACATGCACTAGGCAGCCTTTATAAAGCTGGGCGCGCAGTCTTTCTCTCTCTCTCTCTGCACACGACTCCCCAGGCCTGTATAACCTCTCTAATAAACTCCTAAGCAAGTTTGTTGCGTGTTCTGTGTTACCTTCTCACTCACTCTGGGTAATTTCATTTCTGCCTGAAGGCTTGTCTGCACGTGCATGGCTCTAGAACCCAGAAGTATCAGCCTTACGTGGCTGAAATCATCACAGTCCTTACTCCAGATAAGTCGCCAAGGATAGACCAAAGAAACAAGTCCACCGAAGTCCAATCTGGCAAAGCAGTGAGTTTACTGGAGCTACTTACAGGAGTATGAGGGAGGGCTGACTTCTAGGAACCCGATGGCATCGGGAACACTCAGGCGTGGTCGTAGACTAATTACAGATCATAGCTAACTCAGAGGCAGGTGCATCGGGGAAAACCCACCCCAGCAAGAGCGGCAGCTCGCCGAAGCCGCGTCCCTGGAGCTCCCTACCAGAGTTGCAGGCAGCTCAGCAGGTAGGAAAGTCTCCCCCATCCTAGCAGCTCTTACTGCTTATATAACCCTGGGGACAGAAGGGCCTGGGGAGTCCTATAAGCTTAGTGACTTCTGAGGCCTTTGAGATGCTTGCTTCCTGGGTCTGGAGGAGCATCCCCCAGGACAGGAGGTTTCATTTGGAGCATCCTACACACTGGAGCCTCATCTGTGCTTTAGATGAAAAACATCCCCCAAAGCTCATGTGTTGAACATTTGGTCCCCAACGTATGAGAAGGTTCTGGAACTTTTAGGAGGCACAGTCTTGCTGGGAAAAAAAAAGTGTATCACTGGAGGACCTTGAGGCTTCAAAGCCTGCTTCCTGTCCCCGCCACATCCTTTCCCTTCTGCAGCCATTGTTGCTCACTGTGGTGGCTTGAATGAGGCAGGCCCCCATAGGCTCATATCCTCAAATGTGTGGTCGCTAGTTGGTGGGCTGTTTAGGGAAGGCTTGGGCAGGCGGCCTTGTCGGAGGCACTAGGGGTGGGCTTTTGGTCAGGCCCAGTCTCTCTCTGCCAGCTCCCTGTGGATTAGGACGCAAGTCTCTCGTGGTTACAGCTCCAGTACCATGAGCACTGCCACGCTGCCTACCATGAAGATAAAGGACTGACCCTCTGAAACTGTAAGCAAGTCCCCAATGAAATGCTTTGTTTCTAAGAGCTGTCTTGGTCATGGTATCTTCACAGCAATAGAACAGTGACTCAGACACCCACGGTGATGGAATAATCCCCTAATCTAGAAGCCTGAAGAAACCCTCCCTCCGCAGTTGCTTTTGTCAGAGCACAGGAAAACTAATTCTGGGCCTGATAGAAGGCAGCTGGGCCATGGACGGGTGTCCCCCTGGGAGGGGACCAGTGTAGCTCTTGCAAATCATAGGTCAGTTCTCCCTTGAGACCGGCTCTCCCTTTCTCTGTCCTCCAGTGTTGTCATGACTTCGGTTACACTCCATTACTGTGACGTCATTGTTCAGGGTGACCTCACTGGAGCTGAGTGGAAGCCAGCACTATACTGCTGAAGTTCAGGAGCTATTAGCCAAATGGACCGTTTTTCTTAACATCTTCAGGCATTTTGTTATAGCAATGAAAAATGGACAAACATACTACCCAAACTGCAAGGCCTGCCAAGCCTAGATCTTGCAATATTCCTCTTTGTTGTTTCTGGGAACAGCCTCCCTGACCAACCCGTAAGAGAACTTCAAAGCATCCACATTGCCGTTCAAGTTGGTGTAACACTAGTCCCATATAGAACTCTTTGACTGTGCTGTTTGCCTGGGCTGGAAGCTTCTAGGAGGTTGGAACAGGGTCGTTCTGGGCACTGTCAGGTGCCAGAGGCCCTGCACATATAAGAGACTCAGTAACATTTGTTGAGAAAGAATGACGAAGGCCACCTTGAGGCCTCCCTGTGTCACTGAATACAAGACAAAGAATGACACTTTGTGGGGTAGAATGGAGGTGCCACCCGCCTTCTCCCCTTCCAACCACATGACCCTGCTTCCCTTCAAGCATGTCTAACCCTTTGTGGGAATCCCCTCTCTATGGACTGCCTGGGATGATGAGAACTCATCATTACACAGCCCTCTGGGAGGGCTAACATCATCAACTAAACAGAGTCTGGACTCACCTCGGAGCTGAATCACAGGGCAACAGGTGCTCAGGCAGATGGTTTCCCCAGGACATGGTGGGTACACTGTGTCCTGTGTTTTGGCTCGTTCAGTCTTGCCACCCTGCTGGAGGGTGCCCTAGGTTCCTGCACTCCTTCCTGCCACTAGGACAAATACTCTGACCAAAAGCAACAGCTCACACTTCCAGGTCACAGTTCCTCACTGGGGGAAGTCGGAACAGAAACTCAGGCATGCAGACCCAGCTCCTACCAGGGAAGCTAGCTCACTGCACAGTCAAGGAAATACAGCAGGGCTTGCTAGCTGGCTTGCTCCAGCTGACACTTAGCTAGGGCTCCCTGTCTAGGGAATGATGCTGCCCACAGTGGGCTGGGCCCTTCTACATCGATTAACAAGACAATCTCTCACAGACATGCCCATGGGGTAATTTGATCTGGGCTACTGGTTCTCAACCTTCCTAAAGCTGTGACCCTTTAATACAGCTTCTCATGTTGTGGTGACTCCAGACATAAAATTATTTTTGTTGTTACTTCAGACCTGTACTTTTGCTACTGTTGTGAATTGTAATGTAAATGCATGTGTATTTCCATGGTCTTAGGCAACCCTGTGAAAGGGTCATTCAGCCCCCAAAGGGGTTGTGACCCACAGGTTGAGAACCTCTGATCCTGCATTTCCTCAGTTTGCAGCTCTCCTTCTAGGTGGCTCCTAACATCAAACCTAACCAAGGTAGAAGGATTGGAATCCTAAGAAGAGTGGCTCACTGCTGTGGAACAATGGTTTCACCCTGTAAAGATTTGTTCCTTGTACTTGCTTAATAAAATGCTGATTGGCCAGTAGCCAGGCAGGAAGTAGAGGTGGGGTGATGAGAACAGGAGAATTCTTGGAAGAGGAAAGATTCAGTCTGTAGTTGTCATCCAGACACAGAGGCAGCAAGATGTAACTGCCTCACCAAAAAAAGGTACCAAGCCACGTGGCCCACACAGACAAGTATTATGGGCTAATATAAATTATAAGAGTTAATAAGAAGCTTGAGCTAATAGGCCAATCAGTTTATAATTAATGCAGACCTCTATGTGTTTCTTTGGGACTGAATGGCTGCGGGATCAGGCAGAACAGAAACCTCAGTCAACAGCTCACTAGTAGGGGTTAATAGATGTACCTGACCCTACAATAAGTGATTCTGTCCAGGGAAAACAAGTCCCTAGTCCCATAATTAAGACGTTTCTTCCACCAGGCAGTGGTGGCGCACGCCTTTAATCCCAGCACTCGAGAGGCGGAAGCAGGTGGATCTCTGTAAATTTGAGGCTAACCTGGTCCACAAAGCAAGTTCTAGGACAGCCAGTGCAGTTAAACAGAGAAACCCTGCCTCGAAAAGCCAAAAGGAAGGAGGAGAAAGAAGAAAAAAAAAAGGAGGAGGAGGAAGAGGAGGACTTGAAGTTTTTTCCCCAGTCAGCATCAAGGGTATCCATCTTCGTGGGCTTCAGCAGCTGGGGCTAGCCTGAGACAGGAAGCCTAGATATGTAGGGATTGCCCCGCAGCTGGAGGTCTGGACTAAACAGAGAGGAGGCAAGCTGAGTGCCAGCCTCCATCTCTCTCTGCTTCTGACCATGAAGGAGGTGTGACCGGCTGCCCCACACTCCTTACTGCGTCTTCATGCCCCGATGGCTGGAAACCACAACAAGCCTTCCTTCTGGCAGGTATTCATCACAATGGTGGGGAAAACAGCTAATCCACTTTCTTCCTTCCAGTCGTTTGAGTTGGGGGTTCGGGTCTCAGTGATGAAAAGTGGGGCCAGGAGCTCACTCAAACACTAAATGTACACACAGTCGTTTGAGTTGGGGGTTCGGGTCTCAGTGATGAAAAGTGGGGCCAGGAGCTGGGCCCACAGAAGACTCCCAGGCCTGTCCATGGCCACAGTTCCTGCCTGTTTCTAGTCCTGGATGTTCCTTAGGGTGCCCCGTGCACAAGGCCACTTTTCCCGTCTCCAGAGAAAATGCTTTGATCCTTGTACATGGGTGGGCAGCTTTCCACATCAGGCCAAGCACAGCAGCCACGAGCTGTGCTTATTCTTAATGTCACAGAGACATCTAGAAGCTTCCTGAAGCAGGAGCAGGGTTTGCCTGACTGCACAATGAAAGAAACGGGTCTTTTTTTTCCTAGTCACCCTCTTCATCCCTCCCATAAAGGCTTCACCAGCCACAGAACAGGGACCTGGGAGAAAGGTCAGGGACAAGACCCGAGCCTACCTGAGGACCCACTCACCCAGGAGCAAGGACACTGGCGGTACTATCCCTTCTCATCTCAGCATGAATACAGGTCAAACCATCGCGGACCCGCTGTCCTTGGGCAGGGGTGGGTGGAACATTGAGCAGGAATAGAAAAGGGAACAGGGGGACTCTCAGAACAACACCAATGACTTCCCACAGACCTCAGCAGACTAGAGAAGCCTGGCTAGACAAGCCAGCCTGTACTAGATCCTGTGGAGGCCGGATAGCTCTGCAGGGAGGTACAGGGAAGGCAGAGTGGCATCTGCAGCTGCTGGAGGTGGCTGGCAGTGCTGGCTTGTGATGCCCAGGATCCGGGCAGGATGTGTTCTTACTAATAGACATCGCCAAGCTCTGTGCTTTTGGGATTCTGCACCTGGATGGGTGCTCTAACCTCCTTGCTTGAGGCTTAAGTTTTGAAAAGGGCCAGGGACAAGAATTGGTGGTACAAACCAGGCCATCCCGACTACTCAGGGGGCTGAGACAGGAGCATCTCAAAGCACAGGTCTGCTTCGGTTCCAGAATGAGTTCGAGACCAGCCTGAGAAACTTAAGGAGGCCTGTGAAGGCTGGGTCAGTGGTGGAGCGTGTGCCATGCCCTGGAGACCCAGTATCAAAACAGAAGTGGGGATGTTGGCGTTAGGTCTAGAGGTCACTCAGAGGGACACGTGACAGGGTGACCACCGGGCGCTCAGAGGGCAGAGACCAGCAGCAGCAAGTTCCAGGGACCCACCTCTCCTGTAAGTGTACCTTGGTCTCCGCCTAAGCGTCATGTGTTACCTGGCAACCGGTCTCCCAGCAACGAAGGTCGAAGGACGCAGAGTCTAGGGCAAGAGATCACAGGTTTGCGGAGACTCCAGGTTTGCGGAGACCCCAGGAGCCATGTCGCAGAAGCCGCTCAGCACCATGGCCGCAGAGCGCATGAACCTTGTGGCCCAGGACGAGATCTGGTAAGACCCCTGGGCCGGGCCCTTCTCACCTGCCCAGCGCACACCTTGGCGGCCGGCCTCAGTTTCCCCCCGCCAAGACTAGATAACAGCCAATCTCTAGGCACAAGAGGAGTGCTCTTATGATAATCAGGAACGTGAAGGAGAGGGGGCAACGTTGGGGACACAGGGACACCTCAGTCTGTACACCCCTCCTTCCTGCCCGCCGCGGGGACTGGAAGCATTTTTTTTAAGATTTATTTTATTAAGACTTTATTTATTTACTTATTATGTATACAACATTCTGCCTCGATGTATGCCCGTATGCCATAGGAGGGCGCCAGATCTCAGTACAGATGGTTGTGAGCCACCATGTGGTTGCTGGGAATTGAACTCAGGACCTCTAGAAGAGCAGCCAGTGCTCTTAACCTCTGAGCCATCTCTCCAGGCCCCCAACAGGGAATTTTAAAAGAGGATAAAAAATTAAAATGCTAATATTTGACAAACATCGAAGGTTTGGCCTTTCTTGGTTTTCCTTGATTCTTTCAAACAAGAAGAAATGTTAATTTTAAAAGACCCAGGGCTGGGTTTGTTTTCCCACATCCTTAACACAAACACTGGAGACGCAGAGACCAATAGGTCTCTGTGAGTTCAAGGCCACCCCAGTCTTCGTAGTGAGGCCTTGACTCCAAGAACAGCAAAAGGCTATTCTCTGAAGAGTCCGGTGCAAGAAACATTTGTCTCTCGTCCACCCCCACCCCCCAGCACTGGGTATGACTCTGAGGCTTTGAAAAGCAGAGTGTTCCGCTGCTGAGCTGCAGCCCCTCCTCCCTTCCCCCTCTTCCTCTCCCCACCTCTGCTTCAGCCCTGGGTAGGACTCTGGCCAAGCCTCTGCTCTGCTACTGAGCAGCAGCCCCAGCAGCCCCAGCAGCAGCTCCAGAAGCCCCAGCTTTGTTTTTCTGACTTTTGATTTCGAGTCGCCCAGGCTGGTCTAAACTCACTCCTCCATAGCTCAGGTGGGCCTTCAACTTACCATCCTCCTGCCTCAGCCACCGAGTATCTGGGATGACAGGCCCCTGGCTCTCCTCGTAAGCTCCCTAGTAACCATCCCGGTGACTATTCACACCCATGGGGAAATTGATGATGAAGCCTGATGAAGAACCTGCTTCATCTTAGAACTGTTGCTTTGTTTGTTTTATAGGAAACTGTATAATTCTCCCAAGTGAAAAACAGCATCATTTCCATGAACCACACAATCTCAGTGTTTTAAAGGTGTTTATTACCAGCCAAGAGGAAACATTATCCTCTCCCCCATTCCACTAGACAAACTCCTATATATCCTTCAATATCCAGACCAAAAGGCCCCTCCCCTATGAACTGACCCTCTAGATCCTCCAGATTCTGGTATCTAACGTGACTCCAGAGCACTGGCAATGGCCATGGTCAAATGTGAGGTTAACTAGAAATGTGAAATTAATAAGTTTCAAAAATTCACTCCCAAAAAAGTATCATGAAAATTCATGAGAGTTGGCAATTTTTACTTCCTTTTTGAGATGTGGCCATGGGAAATTTACAGCCATGTTTGTGGCTCCTGTTTGAGGGTCATGTTGGTTACATTTTTATAAGAAATAGACTCTGGGACTCGGAGGGACAGTTCAGCAGGTGGGATTGTGACAGGGAAAGCCTGATGACCTAAGTTCAGATCCCTAGAACACTGTGAACTGTCCTCTGA
>NC_022033.1:5252053-5259104 GCF_000317375.1 Microtus ochrogaster | reverse complement strand
TTTCCAGGCTCTGGGCCTAGGTATATAACTTGGCCAGACCCCAAACATGCAGAGACTGGGGAGGGGTGCAGGTTCTGATTCCCAAGTGAAGGATCAAGTTGAACTCAGTGTTTGCAGAGCCTGACACACCACCTCACCAGCTGCCCCTCAACTCAGCTCACTCGTGGGCATCTAGGAACTGTGTTTAATGTGGAATGAGCAAGGGTGGGGCTGGAGGGGGGATCTGAGGACAACACCCCAGGAAGGTCTGGATGTCAAGTTCATGCTTTTTGCGTCCATACTTGCAGGACTAAGTGTCTTTTTCAACTCACTACCCCAGTCCATGGGTATGTCTGCCTCCGGCTGCTCTTCCTCCAAGGGTAGTGGGGCCCCCAGCCTAAGAGGGCTAGTAGTCACATGCCCCTGCGGTAGTCAGCCCCAGACCCACCTGCACCATCTCTCCTCGCCTCCTCCTCCCCTGCCAGGGTCTCTTCATAAGTTAAGGGAGACTCTGTTGAGAGCACTGACCTCTCTCCTGCTCCAGCCCCACTCAGATCCCCTGCAGACCCACTAGTCAGTGTGCAGGACACAGAGGCAAGCCACCAGGACTCCACAGGTTTAGAGGTTGGCACGGTGGCCTTTCTGGGAGCATCACCGCCCACTTAAGTGTTTCCGTTTCTCAGGAGATACCGTCTGAAGGCTGAATACGAAGCCCAGGAAAACTGGCCGACAAAGTGGGGCTATTTAACGACCTCCATGGAGAAGGTAATTGAGAAGTTCACCAGGGCCCCCACTTCCCCACCCCTGACTCCAGGCTGTAGCCAGTGATGTCAGGAAATAAATGGCTACCTTCCGATAATCGGCAAGAATGAACTGAAAGAGAGGGACTGAGGAGAGGGACTTGCGTAAGAGCCACACAGTAATTTAGCTGATGTCCACTTTGGGCATTCACATGTGCAGCACGGGTACACACACGTACACACACACATACACACACACACACACACACTTTAACTAGCTTTTTTCTGCTCCCCTGAATCCAGAGGTTCCTTTGAGGGGTTGCAGAGCACTCTCAAGGCTCAAGGCGTGTGCCGGGCATTTCCCCTAAACCAATGTTGTGGTTTGCGCAGCAGCCAGGCGCATGGGGCTGCCGCTGCATGCCTACTTTATTAAAAAGGCCAGTGAGTTCAAAGAAGGATGGCTGGGCACAAGACTGACAAAGCGGGCACAAAGACGAGGAGCCAGCTGGCCTCAGCCTCTCCTTGAGGCCACCTGACCCTCTCCCTTCTGTGAAGTGGGATGGTAGCTCTCACGTGACTTGGGGTGTAGGTGAGACAAAGGTCTGTGGGCCCCTCTGCAGGCCTGGAGACAAAGAGTAACTGAGACAGTGCCTTCCCCAAAGCGTGGGTCAAACATTCAGAAGTCTGCTAGGGTCCAGACAGATGATCGAATGAGAGGGGACAAGCATCACAGCCGAGCCATGGTGACATGGGCAGAGAGACAGTGCTGGTCACAGAGGCGGCCACCATAAGCTCAGCTTCTAGAGGGAGTGGGTCCTCGTTATAAACAACAACAACAATAAACACTATGCAGACACTCATAGTACCCACAGGGCTTCTGGGCTGGCCTGTTTGTGACATAGCTACCTCTGGCCAGACCCCAGGCAGGTCCTCTTCCTTTGCCGGAACACAGTGACCAGAACCGCATAGTTCAAAATCCTCTAACTCACGGCATCGCAAGCCCCACCCGCAGCCCACCCACTGCACAGCTCTGAAATTATGCCATTTGTAATGAGGTTTTTAAAATTCTTAGACAGTTATACGGTTTGAAATTCGATGCATAAAGTAGGGGCCTTAATAATGTACTGTTCGTGAGTGATTCGATATTAATATTCCTCGTGTGTAATTAAATTGGGTTTCCAGGGAGTTTTAAATGGCTCTAAAATCTCCCAGGGTGTGGGGCATTCATTTCTGGTTGGAAAGCTTGGTCTTGGAGTCAGCGCAGGCAGTTTTTAGTTTGAGTTCTTGACCAGGGATGTCCCCTCTGGTCCCATGATGGGGTGTTAATTCCTAGGCTGGAAGACTAGTAGAAGGGGCCTCAGCAAGGGCCACTCAGGACTAACTTAGCAGCTCAAATCCACTTTGCCATCTTCTGCTTGTGCTGGGGCTGTAGCATCTCTACTTAGAACCCCACAAGTGTTCTCGGTCACATGTAAATGAAGGACCCACACCCTGAAGCCTTGGCCTGATGTTCCTGTCTCTGGGGTTCCGTTTCAGCTGCTTGAAGGTGAGGAAGAGCCACATACCCCAAAGCCTAAGATTGAGCTGCCCAGCCACTTCCGTGTCCGGCCAGTGAGCCCCTTGGACAAATATATCAAGGTTTGCAGGCTGTTTTTATACCATTTTCTTAGAAAGAAGCAAGTCCTACTGCAAACTGTGGTCTGTCCACTACCAGGGGTGAGGACAGGGCCATGCTGTCAGCAACAAGAACCCCACAGCCAGGTTGGGAACCTCGCTGGTAAGACACCTGCATGGACATGTTAATCACGCACACATACCTGCACATATCAACACAAGCAGGCATGCGCGTACACACACATGGATTTCTAAACATGCTCATAGAAAACACAGGCACATACAAACATGCATACATGTAAGTATAAACACACATGCATGTATGAACACACATATATATACACACATGCTCGCAATCTATGGGAGTAGGCGAGTAAGGGAGGTTCAAGATTTACAATGAGATCTGAGCCTGAGTCCGCTTTACTGTTCAGCTCCTGTGTTGTCTTGGACAAGTGGCCCAGAGTTTGTGTCTCCATTCCTTCCTTCGTCACTGTATCTCAGGGTTACTGGAACACCTTAGGGAGTGGGGTTCTATGGACAGTGTGCTTGCAGGACTGGGGACAGACGCCAGCATTTCCAGAGTGGTGACCGCCAGTCATTGCTGCTGGGTAAGCAATCGGAGGCAAACAAGGAAGGGATCCTCAACCAAAAAATCAAGGAATGCAGTGGGCAGGAGATGTTCCACAGGGGGTGACCAGAACCTGTGGGCAAGACCCCTTGTGGCAGGCTGTTCCCATTCAAATGTCCTGGACTCATGAGCCACCAGTCTGTCTGAACCAGTGAGCTACAGACTCCGTGAGACAAGGTAGGGAGCCCTTGAGGAAGACACACAACAGTCAGGCTAGTTTTTAGCAACTCGACCCAGCTAAAGTCATTTGAGAAAGGAGACTGTCAACTGAGAAAATGCCTCCATAAGATTTGTCAGTGGGCAAGACTGCAGTGTAGTTTTTAAATTACTGATTGATGTGGAAGGGCCCAGCCCATGATGGGTCCTGAGTTCTCTAAGAAGGCAGGCTGAGCAAGCTGTGAGCAACAAGCCATGGGCAACAAGCCGTGAGCGACAAGCCATGGGCAGCATCCTCCACAGCCCCTGCTTCAGCTGCTCCAGCTTCCAGCCCTGATCTGCCCTAACTTCCCTGGATGATGGACTCCAAGCTGTAAGATGAAACCAACCCTTACCTCCCCAGCTTGTTTTTGATCATGGTGTTTTATCACAGGACTAGAAACCCTATGGCATGTGTCTCCACAGCCTATAGTCCTCTGGAAGGAAAGCCTCATTCAGGCTAGCCTGTGGACGTCTTTGATTATAAGCTGATGTGAGAGGCCTCTGCCTACTGCAGGCAGAGCCATCCCTAGGCAAGTGGCCCTGGGCTTTAGAACAAAGGCCTATAACCCTGACCCTATGAGTGAACTATGGGTGCACCAACTAGCAGCATTTCTCCGTGGTTTCTACCTCGGCATGCGGCGGTGAATGCCTTTGCTGATGAGCTGAGACTTGGAAGTATAAGTCAGTTTCTTCCCTAGGTGGCTATTGGTCAGTGTTACCAAAGAAGCAGAATGGAAACTTAATGAACACACAAAAGGCAAACTCCAGCCTTCACACACACTTACACTCACACACACACACACACACACACTTCTGCACACACTGTTTAATATTGGTTTTCCTGTCTTCTCCATCCTAGGCCTCATATGGCACCATGGGCACCTTGCAGACACTCCCATGGCACGTATGACCATTTGCCCCACCATGAAATGCAGACCTTCCTCCTGTCAGCACCTGTGACTCACCCCTTGCCTTTCTCCTTCAGATCCATCCATCACCTCCAGTCCCACAGACCACCCAGGGCTTCATCGGGTGGCGATCTGGGGTGCCAGGCCTGAACAAGTGCTTGGAGCAGGACACAGAGATCTGCAGCTGCAAAGGGGCTTACGCCCGAGAGCTGCACTGGCCTGAGCAAGGCGTGTACTGAAGGTCACCAGCCTCCGCATCAGGTGGGATGCGCCCTTGTACCTGGGCGAGCCTCCCTGAGGACAGCTCCCCCATATCAACGGATGTGTTGAAGAGTAACAGTCGGCCTTGGGCATTGCCATTTAGTGGTGCTTCCAAGAGTCTTGGCTTAAGTGAGCTAAAATAAATACTCTGGTTTATTTGTCTGTCTGTTTGTGTGGGAATTCTTCTCTATGACTTTGGAAAACAGTCATTTAACTCTTAAGCACACTTGCCTATATCTGGGGATGTTGCTCAGTTGGTAGATGACTTATATACGTGCACCAAGCTCTAACACCTCAGAATACTAGCTATGGTACCAATCACAACACTTGGGAGATGGAGGCAGAAGAAATAAGTTCAAGGACATCCTTGGCAAGTCAAGTTTGAAGCTAGTCTGAATTTTGTGGGATCTTGTCTCAAAAAAGAAAAGACTTTAACACACCTGCCCAGCTTGAGGCACAGTAGTGCAGGCCGGTCATTACACAGAGACTCCAAGATTACCTGGGGAGCAGAGTGAGCTGGGTAACCCAGGAAACCCAGTAAGACACGTTCTGAACATAAAAAGAAGGCTGGAGGTAGGTCTGTGGTAGAGTGCTTGCCTAGCCTGCACACAACCCGATGCTCAGTCCCAAGGAACCTCCTGTGAAAACCTGTGTCAGCTCTCATGGCCTCTCCCAGCCTCCTCTTGCTGGTGAGACTGCTGGTTCATGGCTTCTGTGTCCAGACACCAGCTTCTCTTCAGAAGGAATGAGATAGCTTGAGGTTTCTTGTTGAGGTTTCTTCAGGAAGTCCACAGCTTCAAGGGCAGAGACCAAGCCAAAGCCATCAGGTGGATTTCCCAGAGTCCCTTCCTGAGTTTTCTGAGCACACCTGACCCATTCAACAGCCTGGCCTCCCAACCCAGGTTTCCTGCCATTCTCACCTTGTGGACAACTGTACCTCAGCTAACAGTTCCTTCCTGCTGTCCCCTGCTCAGTTCTGCAGCTTTCCACCAGGTCCTCCAGCAGCAGGTGGGAGTGGTTCCCAGTTGACCAGAGAGGAAGAGTATCGTGTGGCAGGCATCACGAACCGTACGCTCCAAAGCAGGCAGGCAGAGTTTTGGGACACTGTGGGAGCTGTTCCTGGTCTCTGCTGACTCTGAGATAAGATTTTGTGTAGTCTAGGCTGGTGTGGAACCTATAGATACCTGAGGATGACCTTGAACTTCTGATCCTCCCGCGTCTGCCTCCCAAGGACTAGGATTACAGACATAAATTACCAAAGCAGGTTTCTGTGTGCTGAGAATAAAGCCCAGGCTCCTGCACACTAGGCAAGGACTCAGTCACAGCTCCAGTCCTGGGGTTCAGTCTGCAACTTCTTCAGATCTGGTCTGAGTCCGTCGTCTTCTCCGCAATGAATGACTCTTCCTCCTGTCTATACTGTGGGCAGGAGGTTTCCCATGACTGGCTGATGGGCTTGGAGAGCCTTCATTTGGTGGAGTCATTGCTGAAGCCAGAGTCCCTCCTCTTAGGGAGATTCGAAGACCCACCTCTCCCAGTTCTGAGCACAAGCCTTTACCCCTTCACCCCTCTACGGCCCCCCAAAAAGGGATTTCATGGCAAATAGGAGTCAAACACCAGGGGACAGAATCCCCTCAGCATCAGGGCATCCCCTTACTATCAGGGCGGGGAGACCAGCAGACAAGTTCCTGCCACATGGGGACCCTCCTCTCTCTGAGAACCTCTAGGTGGAGATTTGAGCCAGCATCTATCTGAGCTCTGTTGTGCCAGGGCCAGGCTTCCTCTCAGAAACCTCATTCACCTCCTGGTGGGATGATTGCCACAGCTGTGCCTATGGTCAGGTTTAGTCATCCCCAGCTGCTCAGGAGGCTGAAGCAGGAGGGTCACAAGTTCAAAGCCAGACTAGGCAACTGAGAAGACTGCCCCAAAATAAAAAAACCTGAAAAGAGATAGCTCAGCGGTGAGCCATTTGCCTAGCATGTCCAAGGTCTTCGCTCTGTCCCCCGTCCCTACAGGAAACAAGCTACACTCTCTTCTGCTCCATTTGCTCCGGTCAACATTCAGATGGCTTCGTGTGTTTGTGTGGGGTAGAGCATGTGCGTTCTATTTGTCCGTGTGCATGTGTGTGTGCATGTGGAGACACCATGTACACGTGTGTGTGTGCATGTGGAGACAAGAGCTGGAGCTGTCTTCCCCTATCGCTATGAGACAAGGTGTCTCACCTAACCTAGAGCTCACAGATTTGGCTGGGCGAGGTGTCAAGAAGGCTCCAGGAATCCTCCTGTCTCTGTGAGTGCCATTGCATCCCGGTTCTGGGTTTACAGATGTGCACCACTGTGCCCTGAGTTTACATGGTCCTGGATATGAACTCAGGTTCTCATGGTCGCATGGCATCTTCCCAGCCTCTGCTTAGATAGCTTTAGCTAACGTCTAGGAAACCCTCGCAGTGGTGGGAATGGTCTGCCTTAGAATCCTTTCTTTGCCCTGTTAAACACCATGACCAAAAGCAACTTGGGGAGGAAAGGGATTATTTGTTTACATATCCTGGGTCACAATCCACTGAGGAAAGGTAAAGTAGAAACTCAAGCATGGCAGGAACCTGGGGGCAGTAGCTAATGCAGAGGCCACGGAGGGGGCTGCTTTACCAGCTTGCTCCCACAGCTTGCTCGGCCTCTTAAAGCACCTAGGACCACCAGCCTGGGGATGGTACCACCCACTGTGGACTG
>NC_022033.1:5231735-5251828 GCF_000317375.1 Microtus ochrogaster | reverse complement strand
AAAAAAAAAAAACTTGCCTACAGCTGGATTTTATGGAGGCATTTCTCAACTGAGGTTTCCTCCTCTCAGAGGACTCTAACTTATATCAAGTTGACATGAAACTAGCCAGCACACTGTCTGTCTGCAGTAACTTCGACTAGCCACATGTGTTCTTTGATTTAAAGAACTGAGCATAAGATGTCCCTCCGGGTGCCTTGTTTCACTCCTCCGCCGTCTTCACCCACTTGCTTCTCCTTGATTCTTGGGTGACCTCTGGTACAACACAATCTGCCCTGTGCTCACTGGCACCTAACGAGATCCAAGCCCCAAGTCAATGGCCCAGTTGAGACTTGAAGTGGACACCCTTCCAGGATTCAATTCCCCACAAGCACTGCAAACTTGACATTTAATCTACGGAAATTCACCTCTTTGTGGGTGTCCATGAAGGCCCATAAATGTGACCACATTTATGTGGTGTAAAATACCATAGCATTGCCAAGGTCAAGACGCAGCTGGGGAACCCACGTGCAGGATGTCAACATCATCTCAATAACGAGCCAACAACTGGGCTCAGTCGAAACGAACTGACCCAGAATGCTGCCACACAGGACTGGATCAGGGACCCAGAACAGACCCAGTGCAAGCATGCTTGAGTCTAACACAAATTAGAAACACCTGTGCCGAGTTAACAAAAACATATAATTGAATGCAAGCTGAAAACCAGCGGGACCAACTCATAAGCATTTTAACAAGGAGGAATGTGCCCAGGAACTCAGCATCTCAGGATCCCAAAGCCCCAGAATAGATTGCTTGAGAGATTATAATCAACATATTTCAGAGATTACACATTCTGTGTATATGCACTCTATAATCCCATTGACAAGGCCTGGGTATCCCCACAAAGCTAAACTCATTAATATTTTAACTTTTTAAAAATGTGTATAGGTGTTTTGCCTGTGTGTCAGTTTGTGCACCATATGCTTGCAGTGGCCCCAGAGGCCAGAAAAGAACAGCAAATTCCCTGGAGTCTCAGATGGTTGTAACCAGCCATGGGGGTGCTGGGAATTGAACCCAGATCCAGTGGAAGAGCAGAAGTGCTCACACTGCTGAGCCGTCTCTCTGCCCACCTCCCCCTTTGCTCTGCTGAAACCTGAAAATAAGTACACAAACTCAGACGGAGGCTCTACGGGGTCAGGTGTCGGTTTCATGGAGTTTTGTCCGCAGATGATCGCTGGTGTCACACGAGATGGACGTCCCTGGGGTTTGGTGCATTTTAGAGCTTGAAATCAATGGAAAAGTTTTGGAAATAAAATCACTATTGCCACAGAAGACATTGTGGGAGTCTTTTGTATCTGCCTGCCTTTATGAAATTAGGCAGGGATTCTGTTGGTTGTAAAAGGAAGTAACCCACCCCAAGCCAGACAAGATACAGAGGAATTTATAAACTCATAACTGGGAAGCCTCAGGGGTAAGTAGGCTTCAGGTGCTGTTTGTTCGGGCTTTCAGAGGCTGTCTCTAGGACCCAGGATCTCTCCTCCCAGTTCACTTGAGCTTGGTCTGACTCCAGCTACACGAGACGTATCTCTGCATCGTTAAATCATGGGGAAGTTTCTTAGATCCCAAAGAGGAGGTACAGGGGCACTTGGAGTAACGAGCTAGTCTGATAGCTTGCCTTCAAAGCTCTGGATTTTTTTTCTCTCTTAACTGTCCTGATGGCAGCCTCCCTTGAGGATGTAGTGTTGGTGCCCCCAGCAGAGAGGGTCACACACTCTCTGCTCACCTGTGGCGGTAGAAAAGGAATTTGCTTACTGTGTATCTCTGATAAGCCTACCTGGGGGTCTCAATGGCTGGGGTAGTGACTTTTCACTTGTATTTTAATAAATAAAGCTTGCCTGAAGATCAGAGAGTAAAACAGCTGCCCTGGTCAGCCTTACAGACCAGGCAGTGGTAACACACACCTTTAATCCTTGTAGCTACACCAGTTTGCCATAGAAACCGGGCGGTGCATGCCTTTAATCTAGGCCTAGAGAGAATTATAAAATGGAAGGAGACAGTTCTCAGACACAGTCTCATTCTGAGATTCCTGGAGGCAGGACCACCATTTCAGATTAAGGTCGAGGTAAGGGTCAGTGGTTGGCTGCTCTGCTTTTCAGATCTTCAGGTTGACCCCCAATTTCTCTCTCTGAGTTTTTATTAATCATGCTTCAGCTGGGGTGGCTTTTGCCCCTGTTATAGGTCAACCACTACATTAGTTCCTTTGGGTCAACAACCCCTTCCCATGCAACACTGTGCCTACTGGTAGGAGAGCAGAAAGAAAGACGTAGGGATAAGCACAGTAGTCACCATAATGTCACTCTCAGACAAGCTCACAGTCCTCATTGTCACCAGAGGGTTGCAACTGCTCCTGGCTTTCCTTAGTCCGTGTCCAAGGCTATTTCCCAGGATTCCCAAGTATGGTCTCACTGTGTCTCATCCACTCCAATCTGGTAGCATGTCCATTCCTGAGTCAGCGTGGCCCCCAAAATGTTCGCCAGTGTTAGGTCTCTAGACCCTTTCTCACCCCTTCCCGTCTCTCTGGCTCTCATATTCATCCTCTCAGAGAAACCGTTTGCCATCATGTGTGCATGCTCGGGGCGTCTCCACAGATCTGGAACGGAAGGAGACCACCATCCAACAGCCAAGGAGGAATGCGGCCTTGGTCCAGTTGCCTGCTGGGAACTGAGTGCTTCAGACAGTGGAGACGGGGGAGGAGTCAGACCACAGAGCCCTCTGACTGTACAGTGCACACCCACAAACACAATTCTGGCTGCACACCTCCCACTCCCATGAGAAAAGAAGTTCTGCTTCTCAGTATTTCTGGGGCCACGTAGACAAATGGCATAACTTGAGCCCCCAGCCTGCAGGCGTCCCCCCCTCCCCGCCCCCTGCCTCAGCTGCCCTCTTCTGCATCCTGGAGAGACCTTATGATGGGTGTTGTTGCCCAAACCAGGCAGTGTGGATGTGGGGGGTCAGATGGAATTCTGACCCTCACAGCGCCTGGGAGCTGCCTTCACACCCACCTCTCCCCAGAAGCCAGATCCCAGCTAACAGCCCTTTTCTGTTCCCTGACAGAAACCTGCACTTCTATCTCTGTCTACTTTTTATTAAGTTGGGGGAGGAAAATGTTTGGCTTAAATTTCCAAGTCCAAGTCCATCACTGAGGGGAGCCAGGGCAGGAACTCAGAGCAAAGGAAAGAACCAGGGAGGAAATCCACCCCCACTCGCTAGTCCCATCTCTTAAGACAAGCCAGGATCAGCCACACAGACCAGTGGGGGAGGGCTCAGCCCTCCCACATCAGCCATTAATCAAGAAAACGGCCGGTGGACGTGTCCACGGCCCAGTCATGGTGGCAACTGCTCAGCTGAGCTTTCTTCTTCTCAGATGACCCCAGTTTGTGTCAAATTAGTACAAAAAAAAAAAGCAAACAAACAAAAAACCCAAAACAAAAACCTAACCCACACAGGGTTTGTTAGGCTTATATTTCTGGTTCACAGTCCATAGTGGAGGAAGCAGGATCCAGACTCAAGGCAGGAACTTGAATCAGAAACCATGGAGAAATGCTGTGCCCAGGCTTGCTCCCTGGCCAGCTCACAGACATAACTAGCAGCCTGGGACCAGCTGTCCATAGGCGGCGGCTGCACACGGTGGGCTGGGCCCTGCCGCGTCTATTAACAGCACGATCCCCTGGAAACACGTCCGTAGGCCAGTTTGACCTGGACAGTCCCTCCATGGAGACGTCCTCTTAAACGACTCTAGGCTGTGTCAAACTGACAAGGCTAACCAGAGCACCCCACCCCTTGGCCATTTGACTCAGAAATGCATTAATCCAGAGCCTCATTTGTCACCGGGGTCTCATGTTAACATCGTACTCTAGAATAGAATACAACTTTAAAAGTCTTAGCCTTTAAAAAATTCAAAGTTTTAAAAGCTCAACATCTCTTTCCAAGTCCAGAGGCTCTACTATGTTTTCCTATAAAATAAAATACAAGTTACAAATTTTTCTCACTCCAGAAGGGAAGAACCAGGGCACAGGAGGAACCAGGTAAAGGTGAAACCAGATTCCAGTAGGAGATCTAGGTCCTGTCGCTGTGTGCAGCATCTCGGACTTGCTTGTGACCTGTCACCAGGGCACGGGCATCCTGACCTCTCAAGTTCTGCCAACCACAGCACACACAGTTTGTCTCGTCAACTCATTTAGTTTTATTCCTTACCTGCTTGAGATGTAGCTTTGGCCCCCAGACCACAGTTCCTGAAGATTTCCCCTGAGTGGGGCTGCTGTCTTGTTAATCACAGCTAATTCTTCAGTCCGGGCATGACCAGGCATGCACGGATTATCAGTCAAATATCACACGAATGGCCCTGTCCCGAGTCCTAATTAAGCCCTTGCGTAACCTCGCGTTTCTCTCACCAGTTTTGTCTTACAAGCTTCCACAACAACAACAACAACAACAATAATAATAATAATAATAATAATGGCCCCATTAAGTTCTGAGCTCTCGATGACTTTCCCATCCCAACGTTCTAGAATCCTTGAATAAACCACTCTAAAGGCATAGGAGGAAGCTGTATGCTCAACTCTGTCCCAACAACACTCTACTCCCTGGTACCATGTTCTGTCTCCTATGACAAAGCGCCCGATCAAAGCACCTCAAGGCAGACAGAGGCTCATCTGACTTTTATTTCCAGGTCACACACTGCAAACCTGAGGGAAGTCAGGACAGGAATCAAGGCAGGAACTTCAGATGGAACCAGATGCAGAGACTGTGGAGAAACGCTGCTTGCTGGTTTGCTTTAACGAACTTGTACAGCTCAGGACCACTTGCCCAGGGAATGGTGCCGCCCACAGTGGGCTGGGCCCTCCTGTGTCAATTAATGATAACGGCAAACTCCCTCAAACAGGACAATCTGACTCAGGCAGTCCTTCCGCTGAGTCCCTCTCAGACGACTCCAGATTATGTCAAGTTGGCCACAAAGGCTGATCAGATGAATCTCCTCCTCACTTTATGAAATAGTTAGAAGGAAGTATAGGAGCACATGGCCTGGAAGGATGGTTCAGATGTGTCTAGCTTGAGAAAAGGTGCTTGCCACCAAGCCCGACAACTGAGTTCAGTACCCAGGATCCACATGGAAGAAGAGAACCAACTCCCCCAAACTTTACTTCTGACCTCCACATGCCTGCCACATGGTACTTGTGTGCCCCCCCCACCCACAATAATAATAAACGTAAATCATATGAGCATCTTCAAAACCTGAACCAACAAAGCTAGGCAAGCCACAAAGACGGTGCTGAGACCTCTGGCTGATGGAGCAGAACCACCCTCCGCCCGCGCTGTGACTACAGCCTGTGCCCTGGGATACTCAAGCTGGAACTTAGTCTCACTACAAGGTATTCGGAGTGGAAACATAATCTCACCATGGCATCTCAAAGCCACAAGGACTACACAAAGTCATCAGCCCCCGTGACTGACTTTGGGGGCTTTGTCAGGGGAGGGAGAGAGACTGACAGACACCACAACACCCTGTGCACGCTGTCTCTAGTGTGGTGCCCTGAACAGCCCTGAGACCTGTCATCTAGAAGGCTGTCCCCAGACACAGACCTCCCACCTTGTGCCCCAGATCAGGGAACTCAATAAACCTCTTTTTCTATAACATACCCCACCTGGGTTATTGTGTCTCAGCAACAGAAAACAGACTGAGATATCTCAAACTAAGAGACAAGAAAACAGGGCCAGACCTCGTGGTACACACTTAGAATCCTAGTTACTTGGGAGGCTGAGGTAGGAATGTTGCAAGTCCAAAGCCTACCTGAGTTCTAGAGTGAATTCAAGGCCAGGTGTGGTGCACGATTAATCAAAGCGTTATTAATAAAAACTCAGGGTCAGAAATTGGGGTTCAACCTGAAGATCCAAAAAGTAAAACATCTTACCTTGACCTCGGTCTTAAATGACGATCCTGCCTCTTGGAATCTCAGGAGACTGCGTGACCGAGAGCTGTCTCCTCCCATTTTATAATCCTCTCTAGGGCTCGGATTAAAGGCAAGCACCGCCCAGTTTCTATGGCAACTAGTGTGGCTACTGGGATTAAAGGTGTGTGTTGCCATAACCTGGTCTGTAAAAGTGACCAGTGGGGCTGTTTTATTTCAGATCTTCAGGCAGTCTTTATTAAAATATAGTTGAAATGCTACTACGCAGGTACACCTTTTTTCCCCCCTAAAGGAAGTTGAACACCTTGGGTTTTCAAAATTAAAAGAAAAAAAATCACCCAATTGTTCAATGTTTTTACATTTTTAAATGTTCCAATTCTTACTGAATGTGGCACAAATGAGAGACCCCAGAAACAGCAGCTTAGACTTTCTCAAAGAAACACATTTCCAAGTGCTTTCCCGATGTCTCCGTATGGGTATTTAGAAGGCATCTTAAACTGAACACACCAAAAATTCACCTTATTCCAGCAGCCACCTCTCTTCGCTAACCGTGTCCTTTGATCCTTCCCAGTGTGCCTACAGACAAAGCAGAAGCCTTGGCTTTCCCCTTCCTCGTCCCAAGGGTTCTTCAACAAAGCTGTTCGCACCGGCCACCGCAGCACCTTCAGCCCGTCACCATCTTCCCTGGGTACTGTGGTTTGGAAATGGCTTCAGCCACCCCCAGGGTTCTGTGTTGGCAGCTTGGTCCCAGGGTAGCAAAGTTAAAAGGCGCTGGAGCTGTGAGATGTGGGGCCCAAGGGATGGGAGGAGCTGTCGGAGTCCTGGGAAGTGAGTCCCGTAACCCTGATGATTCTTCAAGAACAGCTTATCATAGGAAGAGTGGGCCTGTTGTGCGGTGTTTTACTCTTTTGACTTTTTTTTTTGGCTCTTTTGGAGGGCCCACCACAAGTTCCCAAATAAATCACACATGGAGGTTTACTCTTTCTTATAATTGTCCAGCCTTAGCTCGTCTTGTTTCTTGTCACCTTTTCTTAACTTATTAACCCTTCTGCATCTTCCCTCTGGGCTTTTATCTTTCTTATTTCTGTATATCTTACTTTCCTTCTTACTCCATGGCTGGCCGGGTGGCCGGGTGGCCGGGTGGCCGGGTGGCCGGGTGGCTAACTCCTGACATCCTCCTCTCCTTGTTCTCTCATTGCTTTTTCTCATTTCTCCTTCTATTCATCCTCCCTGCCTGCCAGCCCCACCTATCCTTGCTCCTGCCTCGCTGTTGGTCGTTCAGCTCTTTATTAGACCATCAGGTGTTTTAGACAGGCAAAGGATCACAGCTTCACAGAGTTAGACAAACACAGCGTAAACAAAAGTCACACACCTGAAAATGCCTGGCCACTGAAGGCCTCCGGCTCGTACCTTGTCTTGAGCACCCTTTCTTTCACGTGCACTGACATCACTGTGACATCACTGTGTGTGTTGACCCAAACAAGGTGTCCTCCCCAAAGGCTGCAGAGGCAAGGCCATTGGCCTTAGACATCCCTCTCTGGAAGTGAGTTAAACGAGTCCTCTTGGTAAAGTGTCCCCCCTGATGACCACAACAGCAGACACCTAAACCTCCTGACCTACAGGTTCCGTGAGGATGGCAGTGGGGACAGACACTAGCCTGATGATGCTAACCCTCAGGGTGGCACACATGACCTGGCTCTCAAGTCATACTACAGAGCAAGTCACCGGGAACTACAGTCTCCTACGCTCAAACAATTCCCAAGTCAAAAGCAAAACACCAAGGAAGACTAATTCTCAGACAGTTTCCCCCTAGAAGGGGGGTGGGGCGGTTTGGGAAGAGAACAGAGGCGCGCCCATGGAAAAGAGGCCTCCTCGCCACCATCGCAATGTTCATGTCTTTATTTCAGAAAACGCCTTGAAGACCAGAAGCCAAAAGAGGAAATGAATGTGACAGCTGTGTCCAGGCGGGCAAGCACCTGAGACGAGAAGCCGGAAAGCACGAAGGCTTCCTTCCTGTCATCTGGCCTCCGTGGTGGGAAACGCTCAGACTAAGCCAGTTCATAGGAACATAACAACAACTGGGGAGGGGGTGACAGGGCCACCTGGGCACGGGGACTTCTGACAGGGTCTCCTTTCAGGGTGACAAACCAGTTTGAAACTGAGGTGGTGAGGGCTGTACTATAAACACCTAATGATGAGTCCCACCCTGTCAAATGGCCACTTTGTGTAGTGCAAACTTCTAAAAAACGGCTGGGGTTCGTAAACTGTCAATTCTGTGTTCTGTGTTACGTGCAGACAACTTTTCCCTCGTATATCCTCCCAGTCTCTGGGATACATGTCACTTAATCGTGTGATAAAGGCTATGGTGAGTCCTAGAACCCCTGATCAATCCTCCAGGCTGTGTGCCTGTGTGTGTCGTGTGATAGAGGCTATGGTGAGTCCTAGAACCCCTGATCAATCCTCCAGGCTGTGTGCCTGTGTGTGTGTGTGTGTGTGTGTGTGTGTGTGTGCGTGTGTGCGTGTCTTCTTGTGCTTGTTCCTGTGTGTGCCTGTACATGTGTGTGCAAGCATAGAGACCAAAGAACAATCTTGGGTGTTCCTTGAGTGACACACACCTGGGTTTTTTGACACAAGGTCTATCAGGGACCTATAACTTACCAAGTGAGTTAAGCAGTGGACTTCAGGGCTCCACCTGGCTCCTCCCCACCACTGGGATTACAAGCACCAAGGGCAGCTCTTCCCATGGGTCCCGGGCACCAAACTCAGGTTCTCACATCTTCATGGCAAGCATTGTCCTGGCTCAGCTGCCTCCCCAGCATCAGCCTCCCAGCCTTTCCTCGAGTGTCCCTTGAGGCCAGCCAGTCAATCCCTCCTGTTACCAGTCAGCTGGCCATTCAGTCCCTCCCGTTAGCTGTTCGCACCCAAAGGCTCTGTGTGGGAACCTTCCCAGCCTTGGAAAACCTGCTTTGGTGGGGCTGAAGATAAAAATAAACCCACAGAACATGGGGCCAGAGACGCCAGACACTGAAAAGAACGCGCTGTCTGCTTCCATTTATATCAAGTGCAGAGACAGCATCGATCCAAGAGTCAGGCTGGGGTCTCTGCGGGGTGGCAGCAGGGAGGGGCTCAGGGAGAGGGCACTTCAGGTCACATTCTATTCTTAATCAAGACCCTGGGGACCCAGCTGTGTCGAGCCTGTGAAAATTCGCCAGGCTGCACATTCGGGACACTGCACTGAGCTGTTTTCTCAGGTTCAGGAGTTTTCAGAGAAACGAGTGTGTGTGTGTGTGTGTGTGTGTGTGTGTGTTGGCCATGATTGAGTGCCTGCCAGACTTTCCTCAGGGGGTAAGACGAATGCAAGGTGAGTCTGGGATCCAAACATCCACTATACGGGATGTTTCTCCAGCAAGTGGCCTGGAGTGAACCCGGCGCAAGCTCCTTCTGGGGATGAAATGCCTAGGGAAGACCGTGCAGGCAGTTGTCACTCCAGACAGGGGACGGAGAGCCCAGAAGCATCCCTCCCCTTCCTGCGTGCTTTGATTTCTGTTCTGTGATGAAATGCCACGACCAAAAGCAGCTTAGGGGTTATTTGGCTTAGAGGTTACAGTCATGGGGACACCAAGGGAGGAGCTCGGGGCAGGAACCTGGGCACTGATGCACAGGCCATGGAGGAGCGATGGTTCCTGGCTCAGCCTGCTTCCCTGTCCAGCCCAGAATTACCAACCCAGGGAAGATACCTCCCACAGGGAGCTGGGCCCTTCCACATCAATTATTAATCAATCAATCCAGAAAATGCCCACTGGCTTGACCGCAGGCTTGTCCACTGGCTTGCCCGCAGGCAAATCTCAGGGGGGTGGTTCTCAATTGAGGTCCCTCATCTCAGGTGACCCTAGCTTGTGTCACATCAGCACACCTAACTGGCACACTGAGGACATTGTGTTCGTAGGGATATGGGTACAAGCAGCCCAGATCAAGGTTGTTAACCCACTTAAACAGCAAGACACTTGAAGAGAACTGACTTTTCTATAGTGCTCCGGAAAGAATTCCCAGTCACCCCCAAGGTGTTCCTGAATCCTCGAAGAAGCCACTGTCCCCACCTGCCCCCTCTTCCTCTGCTGTGGCCCTTCTCGGGGCCTACCTCTCCCTGAGCACAGCCAGTACTACATGTCCACCCTTCCAACACCCTCCACACCAGCTCTGGGGTAGGGGTGTCAGCTATGAGCAGCACAGCCTCACCTCACCCCTTCCAGGGTATGGAAGGAAAGATGGGCGGGTGAGGAGAGAGGGAAGGGGGGAGGCAAAGAGGCAAGAAACAGGCAATTGTGGAGATGCTAAACACACACACATACTGCTGGACAGAGATGGGAGGAGGAGGCTAGGGGAAAAGGAAGGGAGGACCCAGTTGCTCTTCTGATTGGGCCTCCAGTCCAGAGGAGAGCGAGGATGGGGAGGTCTGAGTGTAGCCACCCTCCTACGTACAGGGGAATGAGCCGAGAGCCAGGCTCTATGGGTTCTCATAGCCACGCCCTCCAGCTCTCCCAGGTGGATGAGCTGCCTCGGTGGGCCTAAGTTCCCTCCGCTCCTCCTGTGGAGCACCACACCAAGCAAAGACAGTGGCACCAAGACCCTGCTCCGTGAGGGTCTATGAACACAATATCCCCAGTGCGCCAGTTAGTTGTGTTGATGTGGCACAGTGATTCCTGTATGTAGCATCCATCCAGGGCAAAAGTGCCCCAGTTGGTAATGGGTCCCTGTCCTGGGCAATGAGAGAGCTGAGAGTGGAGGTCACCAGCCGGGAGCTGGCTGGGTTCATGTGACCCCTCCACCATTTATTCAAACAAGGCTGGGTACTGAGGGGTCAGGCTGGGCTCGAGCACTGGGACCTGGAGCTAGGCTCTGCACATAGAGACCCAAGGCTGGTGCTCCTGGAGAGTCAGTTTCCCTAGAAGGACATCTGAGTTTCACACAGAAAGTCCCTACCCAGATCCCTGATCAGTCATAAAGGTTGCAGACCCAACTAGAGGCCTTGGGCCTCAGTTTCTTTAAAAAAAAAAAAAAAGTTTCTCTAACACACGGCAGAGCACGCTAGGATTAACTCCTGGGATGACTGAGTGACTCTCCTCAGGTGACAAGTGTCCCCATGATATACTTGGTTGAAACACGGGGTCTCACCACAGCTCTCAAATGTCCCATCAGTGCCTTCTGCACATCTCCCCCAAGGGCCCCAGGGGGCTGGTCCCCTCCTCAAAACTGGGGAGACAGGACTCCTCTACCTGGTTTCTCCCCCAGGGTCTCGGGTTTTTCACAGGAGCCCAGCTTCAGGAACGCCCAAATCTACAGTGCCTCCTGGTCAGTCACTGTCAACTACAGACAGCCAGGGCCAGTACTGATTGCACACCTGCTGCATAAGAGCTATTGCTCGAGGAACCCCGAGCTTAGCCCTCGCTTCAGATGGCAGGCAGGGACTCGGCAGCCTGAGTTTACACAGCAGGACAGCAGGACACAGTGGGGAAGAAGGGGGACCCTGGGGAAGAGGGGGCACACTGAGGCCCCAACAGGCTGAGCCTGTGGCAAACCCAGGTGTGGCAACACTCTGGCCCCCAGATTCGATCTGCAGAATCAAAGGGCCTTGGGAGCAAAGCTAAAAGGTTATGTGGATGGGGCTTTGGAGCAGTGGGGCCTTGGAGCCCAGAGCCCAGCCCCTCAGGTGGTCCCGCAGGCATCGTAGCCACCTAACCCTCGGGACCCTACCCCAAGTTGGTGCCTTTTCCCCTTACTGTCTCTTACTGCCCCTCCAAAAATGTGCTTTTGTGTAGAAACTCATTGAACTCTGTTTTCTACTCTATCCATTGCCACAAAAGCCTGAGGGAGGAGTCCAGGGAGGGGACAGGCAGCATGCATACACGGGCCCACATGTGAACAGGTACACACATGTGTACACATTCACACGTGCATAAGTGCAGGCACACTGGTACACACACACATAGTTACAGGTACATACATACACACATGTTCACAGGTACACATGAGCGCGTGCGCACACACACACAGGTTGCTGGATAGCCTCTCAACAAATAAGCAGGCACACAGGCATTTTCTGAGGACTCTTCCTCGGGAACCTGTCAAGTCTCAGCTTGCAGCCGGCTGGACGCGCTTTTCACATCCAGGGACAGCAGGGGCCTGACATTTCGCACAGAGGCGGCAACTCCATCTGATGTCTCTGAACTGCGCCTCGACAAATAGCAGGCACTTCTGAATCCACTCCGACAAAAGGTCACCAGCCAGACACCCACAGAAAACCCAGCCATCACTGTCACCTGCTTGGTGCCCCCACCCCAAGGTCTCTCCAGATCGTTTCCTTCTTTGCAGAGCTATGCATGCAAAGGGAAAGAGGTGCCAGCCAGCTAGGAGCCCTGCCTGCCAGGGCACGTCACCTGCTGCCTCCCGGCATCCTCTCTCCCACTCCTGCCACACATGCAGGACCTGGGTCGCATATATAGGATTGCCTCAAAGCTGCGAGCCCCAAGTCTGTGCTGAGCCTGCAGCTGAAGCCCTACAGCCACACGGTGTCCCCTGCCCTGCTGAGAAAACACAGCAAACCCCGTCCCTCCCATGCTCTAACTCCAATGTCCCTCACCCATCCTCAGCCTTCAACAGAGATCCCAGGGCCATGCTCCCAAGCTCACGTGACCCCTTGGCTTGGACAATCTTCAAAGCTCTGGCCTCCGTTGTGATGTAGAGCAGTACCTGGGGCCTGGGCCTATGAAGGAGGAGGGCTAGACCTCCAACCCACCAGGAAAGGAAAGGTCTCAGAAACAGATGGAACAGCCAGCTCAAAGACCCCAGCTTATCTCCCTGTGCTATGAGAGGCGGGGCTCTGTCCATGAGTTCAAGCATCGTCCTTCAGCTGGCAGAAAGCTCACTCCACCAGCTGAGAGTGAGCTCAGGCCATCTCCCCTCCAGGAGGGACACCTATATAGGTGGGACTGGAGGCCAGACCTGTGCCTGCTCCTCTGTTCGTTCCTCCGCACGCCTTCCCCACTATCCCAGAACAAGATGACAACAGAGCTGATGCCCCTTTGAAGACAGGACACCAACAGCCACAGACACCGAGATGGCCACAAACTGCACCACACCCTAAGTAAGGGAGAGCTGCAAGAAGAGAAAGGGCCCTGCTCTGGGAAGGAACCTCTGAGGACCCCTGCTGAGGCCACTGTTGAACTGGGAGTATATCAAGGGACAGAGATAATGACAAGCAGAGAGGAGTCTGGGAGGGTGGAGGGTAGAGAATCCCTCAGAAGAGAAGTCAAGGGTCCCACAGTGTGCCCCACTTCAAAGCCTGCATCCTGCACCCCTATCCATGTGGATCATGGCCAGGGGCCAGCACCACACTGAGGGGTTGGTGACTTAGCCTCTCTGAGCCTCAGTTTCCCTATCAGAGATGGCACAGGAGGGAAGGGCAAAGCTAGAAGCCTGAGTCTCTTCCCCCATCCCCTGAAGGACACTGCTTGGTAACCTCAAAGGTTCTGGCTCGTCAGCAGTGAAGACAAGCTGGGGAGAGTACCAAGGAACCCTGAGGGCAGCATCCTGAAGGACATCAAGAGCCAGCTCTGGGACAAATTCTGAGTCTAGTGCTTCTGTGTTGTGTGACCTCGGTCTGCTTATCTCTGGGTCTCAATTTTCCTATCGGAGAAAACACAAAAACAGTGACTTCCCTCACAGGCTGACTGTGAGGATCAAATGTGTCAAAGCCAGCAGGACTCTGGCTACGGTCACTGCAACAAACTGTGTCCCTGCCGCGGGGACAGGGTTAGACACTAGATGCCAAGCTCCGTCACCTGCAGGTCATCAACACAGAAGCTTCCTGCAGCCTCCTGCTGAGAACTCATTGGGTTTTGGTTCATTTATGTCTGAATGGATTTTTTTGTCCAAGCATCTTACCTTTTCATGACTTTCATTTCAAATTATCAAAGAATGTGCTCTTGCCAACTGCAGAAAATGAGGAAAAATATGCACTGCACAAAGAAGATGAGGTCCTTCCCCGGAGTCAGAATGCCTAAGCAATGGCCACCTTCAGGGCATCGTGGTTCCCTAAGTACCCCGTCACCCGTGCCATATCCACTCCATCTGAAGCAATTACCCTGAGAGGAACTCAGCCCTGTGGGAATTCGCCCCACTGTTCTCTCACCTTCATGAGACCGCAGCCTCCAACCTGGGCTCACAATCCAGCAGCCCTGTGTAGCCGCTGGCTCGCGGTCAGACATGGCTCTGGAAAGGTGAGCCCCACAGAGTCTTTCCCACAGCTCCTGGCTCATAGTCGGCACCCCACAAACACTGTGGCGGCCGAGTGCCCTGTGTGCCTGTCCCTTGTGAGGCAGAAATGTCATTTGGTGGGGAAGTGTATCAGCAAGGAAAACCCAGGAGACTTAGGCTGGCCCAGGCCACGGCATTGTGCTCCATCATGACCTCAGAAGAAGCAGCAGGCCCCTGGGTGATGTCACCTGCCACCTGCTTGCTAGGGGGCTAGAGGGCTCTGCTGAGGGCTTGGCAACTCTTGATCCTACACACAAGGCAGCTCTGAGAGGCAGGGAACAGTGCCACCCCAGTGGGTAACAGTGGGCAGAAGCCAGCCCACACCAGCCTCTATTCACGAGAGACTGTCCAGTCCAGAGTGGCTGTGCCGAGCCTGGTGTGGCCCTAACAGTCAGTCTTACGCAAGGGTTCCTTCGTTTTGTTTTCAATTCAAATGCAGTAAAACCACACAGCTCAGTGGGACTAAAACTTGGAGCTCTGCCTCCCACCCCCGGGTGCAGAGGTTTTCGGCAGCCTTCTGCCTCCCTCGCTTGTCTGCGGGACTTTTGAAGGAAGGAAAAAAACCCCTGGCCCAGGCTGGACTTGAGGTGCCATGCTGCCCCCTGCTGGACACTTGTGGCACCGATCGAGCCAGAGTCCTGAGGTGAGGGGGTGGAGCCTGGTAGGGAACGCTAGCTACCTACAATACCGCCAAGTGCCACTCCTGTGGGTAACTGGTCCCCCAGTCTGCCATCTACCACCAAGCATGGGGTAAAATGGGTGGAAAATTAAAGCAGATGCCATAAAACGTCAGCACTCAGATAAATAACATTTTTTTTTAAATCCTAGAATCAATGTAAATATCTCCCCGTTCTATAAAAATATCGAAGCTTTCAGTAAACATGGGATCCTATCACTGATTTCTCTCTGTTGCCTCCAGCTCCGGTACAGCTGAGCACAACACTGTAATTTGTCTGTCTTTATTTAAAGTAAAGCCCTGATGATTTGTTTGCATGGCTTTTTGGCTTTAATTTTGATTTTTAAAAATTGCATTAAAATGTCATTTATCTTGATTACAGGTATGGTTTTCTGCTTAGGTTCCTAGTTGTTCTTTTATTTCATTTCAACCTTTTTTTATATTTTGAGCCCAAGGCACGAAGTCCCTTCTCTGTGGTAGCCTTGGCTCTGTCTTGGCTCACCTGGCTTTCTGCTCTTCTCCCTGTTACCCAGAGGACTCCGTCCTGCTCCTGACCAGGAGGTAGATCCTTCTTCCCACCCTCTAGAAAATGGAACAGACAGAGGATGGGCAGTTGATAATATATTATGATATTATATTATAATATTCCTTCCTAAGGGGAGATATAAGCAGTCCCCCTTCCTAAGGTCCCAATGGCAAACCGGGACACCATTTTGCCAAAATTCACTTCAGGGAACCAATGATTTTATTAGACTTTCTTATACAGCATGAATGAGACATTACTTACAGGAGTGTGGGTGATCCCCCCAAAAAAAGGCGACTCTGGGAAATCTTGGCCCAGGGGATGACAGCTGCCTATAGCTACATGTATGAAACCCCCTTTCCTATTCTTCTTGGCCTGTAAACTTTAGACCCTCCCTGAGGCCAGGAGCAGTTAGGTCTGAGTTGCACATGACAGGTGGCATGGAGACAGCAACTGGATGACTGGGTGACTTACAACCCTTCCTGTCCCTCTGAGAGGACGATGTCCGCAACCACGCACCAAGCCCAGCTGGGCTGGTCGCTCGCAAGCAAACACAGCTGAACTCCCCAAGATAGCAGTTGTTTCACTTGGAGAACAGTCAGATGTGACAA
The DNA here is from genome assembly GCF_000317375.1 of Microtus ochrogaster. Classification (NCBI taxonomy): domain Eukaryota; kingdom Metazoa; phylum Chordata; class Mammalia; order Rodentia; family Cricetidae; genus Microtus; species Microtus ochrogaster. The sequence goes on along the minus strand of NC_022033.1, from coordinate 5,235,763 downwards.
GGGCTGTCCCCTGGAGCCTCCAGAAAGGAACACAGGCTTGCCAAGACCCAATCTAGAGGAGCTCCCAGATGGTACCCTCTGGAGCTATGAGGCCATGTATCTTGTCTAAGACCCTGAGTTGGTGGCAGTTACAGCATCACAGAAGCCCAATAGAGAGACTTCCAATGTCCCCAAGGAATGTTGGAACCCCCAAGATGGCTCCAAGCAATTGCTTCATCCCTTGCTGGGGGTGGATTTCCCCCACAGCTGTGTGAGAAACATCAAAACTGAAGGCTTAGGACAGCAGAACCTGACTCTCATAACACGGGAACAGAAGCCGGGAGCCCAGGCATCAGCGGGGCTCTGCCCTTCTTACAGCCCTGGGTAGATCTTGCCACATTCAACTTCTGGTGGTGCCAGGCATCTCTTGCTTGACTCCTGGCCTCATTGTTCCTGTCACCTAGGGTCATGTCCCTCCATCCTCCTGTATATATAAGATCTTTCCTCCCTTTTTAAGGATTCTTGCAATGGTATTGCAGTCCACCTAGGACACTCACCCCATCACTGGATCCTTGACTTATCCAAATCCAACCTTTCCCTGAGTAATGGAATTGGGGCATGCGATCTTTGGAGCCATCACCCTGCCTTCCATAGGCTCTATGACACAGTAGCTACCCTGTGGGATGGCCAAGGGATAGCCACTTAACCCAATGTTGAGGTCCAAGCAGAGCTGAGAACAACCCGGTTTCAAAGCCACTCCTTAGCCCTGCCAAGCCCTTCTAGCAGGTGCCAGCAATTCTGAACCTGCTTCCTCCTTGATCCCGGGAACACTAGCCATGACCCACCAGTCCTCACAGCAACAACTTACAGAGTCCCGCCTTCCCTAACGCCATCCTCAGTGACATCACCACTCGGGGCCTGGAGTTAGGTTGCTCCTGATCAGGTTCCCACTGCTCAGCTGCCTGGGTGTACCCCCGACGTGCTCGTTGAAAGTTCAAAGCAATGCCATTGCTGTTCAACGCTTAACCCGCGGGCCTGGGGACTCGGCCTTTCTCTCCTGGAAGTTGATCTCTCCGGGCTCCCTGCAGCCTCGGACACCACCACATCATTGTCCCTTATGTCACATGGTCAGCTGTGGGGTGATTTCCGGCGTTGGGAGCCAACCCCAGAGGACTGCCGCCACTCTTGGTGGTTTATCATCCCCGCAGATGGGATTAGAGCTCTGGCACGGGTAATTGGCCACATATTATCCCATATTTTATTTGTATTTATCATTACAGCTAATTATATGGGCCAAGCCTTGTCACCGGGGAAGCATATAAATTATGTCTAAAGCGTTTGTGCAGAGCAGATTTCCAAAGAAAAGAGTCAGCAGACCCATCTGGCTCCAGGATGGGGGTATAGTCATGTGACTTCTGCAGTGTGACATATACATCTAGCTCACCTATTAATCACACATGGGCACAGACACTGAAGCCTTATGTACCGGTGTCTACATATAAGCATATATATGTACAGTGGATCTCCATGGAGCTTGAGGTACATCTTCAAAGGAAGACAGAAAAAGGCTCCTTGAATGTCAAATTGGCACCACTATGGCCCCCATCAGTCAATCGAACAATAAATTTAAAAGTGTTGAGCTGTTTTTTAAGCCCCATCATCTACTGACTTTATGGAGATTGTTCTGGATATCCTGGGTAGGCCAGGCCCAGCCAGGTGAGAGGCCTTACATGCCTGGACTCCCCTGAAGAAACAGAACTCACCCCTGCGGTCACAGTCACAGTTAGACCAAGAGGCCAGCTTGCCCTCAGGGTTGGCTCCGTTTATTTCATACTTGTCCAGGTAGACCACACCTGTCCAGCCAAATCCCTCGAGACAGACTTCCTTCTGCCTTGTTCTTCTGGCTGAGCTTGGCTTAGACAAGGACGCGGAAGTGTCCTCCGTCAGCCAACCAGCTAGGGTACTCATGAGACCAGAGCTGGTACAAACATGTTTAGTGACCTGATGGGTCCTTGGAGCCAAAATGGCTTTCTAGGTCCAAAACCATCGCAAAGGGACCCCAAAGGTCAAAGCTTGAGGAACAGCCCACAGGATCCTTTGGTTCTGTCTCTTAGTAGGGAAACTGAGGCTCAGAACGGGTGCTGCAAGAGAGGTCAGTACTACTGGGCCTCCTACGGCCCCCTCCCCCTCCCTTCAGGGTTCTGGCAATGCATCCAAGGAGCACAGTCCTTCTCAGAGTGAGGCAGAAAGGAGCACAGCTTCTGAGAGCATTGGCAGGGAGGAGGGGGAAGGCTCTCTAGATGGTATATTCTTTGTATTTTAATAAATAACCCTTGCCTGAAGACCAGAGACAAACCTAAAGCCACTAGAGGTCAGGCAGTGGTGACACACACCTTTAATCCCAGGTTTTGGGAGACAGAAGCACAGTGATCTCTGTGAGTTCAAGGTCACCCTGGGCTACACAATATCTCAGTGCAGAAACAATTCCAGGTGGTGGTGGCTCACACCTTTAATCCCAGCACTAGAGGAAATATAAAATGGGAGGAGAGAGAGGCAGAGTTTAGTCTGTGGGCACCCAGCCTTGGTAGAGGTTAAGACTTCTTTAGTGGCTAGGCTACCTTGTTTTCTGGTTTTCAGACTGATTTGTTTATTAGAATACAAATAATATACCACTATGGTCCTCTGCCCTGGCAGATGTTGCCACATAACTGGGCTCCTGGTAGCCAGGCATATGAAAGTCCTATGATGCAGCAGTCAGGTAGCTGGGTCCAAGCACCTGGGAGAGCGGGCAGGGATCAGTAGCTGGCCTATGGAGTGATGCTATGCTGTAGGTGTCTGAGGGCTCTCTGGGTCTCCAGATACTCAAATCCTGGGCAAGGCAGTGACCTTAGACAGAGGCTAGGCAAACACAGGAAGGTATCAACTCAGAACATTTTATAAGTTCTTCACAAAGACAAAAATCTATTGACATTTTTAAAGAATTTTGATTTAAAGTGACTTATACAAAATTGGCACTAAATTAATAAGAAATGTATTAATTTTTAAGTATTCAAACAAATAAGAAAAATGGTAGTTATGAACCCAGGGGAAGCACAGTTGGTCAATAAAATAGAATCTATGTGCTTTTTACATGCCCCAAGGAAGTTACAAAGTGACAGAACTGAAAACGCTCTAACTCGGTCATCCTCCGTCCTGGAGTGAAACACCCAAAGGCAGCTAGAATGTACACGGGGAAGGGTTCTTGGGCTGACAGATTGGCAGGTTTGAAGTCCAGTTGAGATACCTCATTAGCCTAGCCTCTGGTAACTAGGGACAAATGGTGGCACAGCAAAGTAGAAACCCTTGACAAAGCAGAGAGAGGGCTGTCCCACACACCCGTCCAAGGGCACGTCCCAGTGACAGGATCTCTCCCAAGGCCCTGCCTCTTGCTTAAATTCTCTGTTCTCTTTCCTCCCCCTCTCATTGCGTTCTCTCTCTTCTCTCCCCTCCCCCTCACCTACCCTCCCTCCTCCTCCTCCTCCTTCTTCTTCTCCTTCTCTCTCTCTCTCTTTCTCTCCCCCCCCCCACCTCTATCCCTGTGTCCCCTGCTAGGTGGAAGCAAGCTGTCAAGACAATGAATTGTGTCATTGCCCAAGCAAGCAAGCACAAGACAAACCCTCCCTGGTCCTCAGATGAGGACCCTGCCCTGACATTGACTCAGCTTCTGAGACCCTGGAGCAACACCAGCCCAGATGAGCTGTGTCCGCACGTCTGATCTAGGAGTTACAGATGACAAATGGGCGTGGTTTTAACCCACTAACCGATATAATGAGCCTATTAAAACCTCTTTAAAATGCCATAAGGAATGCGATTCCCAGTGACAATCACCGGCTCATACCTAAGGACAAATGGGGAGCAAAGCTCACAGGAACAAACTTTCTCATGGGGTAGTCAGCCAAGGCTGTGCCTCCTGTACTCTCCTAGGGGCATGGGGACCCAAGCTGCCATTGCTCAGTCCCCCCCCCCCCGAGCAGACAGCTGTGATGCTGCCAGTGGGGAGGGCAGTGGAG
>NC_022033.1:5227206-5231493 GCF_000317375.1 Microtus ochrogaster | reverse complement strand
ACATGAGTTTCCAGACTCACCCTTCGTGCTGGACATTGAGGGTTTGGGGGGGGGTGTACATGAGTTTCCAGACTCACCCTTCGTGCTGGACATTGAGGGTTTTTAGGGGGGGTGTGTACATGGCATGGCTAGGTGAATATTGTAAGTGGGTCTTTAGCTGTTTCAGCTACATCTCTTTGTTTTTAGACCTTATTAGGCCAGCAATAGAGTCTTCTTCTGTCTAGGATCTCCACATACGGTGTTAGCTTCTGGCGACTTGGGATGAACCCATTACCTGGACTCAATGGAGAGGTACAGAGCACTCAGTCACCCCTAGACTCACCTGTTAAATTAACCCTAAACATACCTGAGTGTTTCCCAGATCCCACGAGTCGGTGGATGACAGGGACTTCAAGGTGGTCCTTGAACATCACGGAGGTTGAAGAGTGGGTAAAAAAAGACACGTCTGCTGGAAAGGTATCCACCTAGAGCCAGGGCCCCTCACACAGACTCAAACTCATGTGTCAGAGGGGCTCACCCCTTTCCCCAAGGCCCCTACCCTTGCAGATTAAACTGACTCTCAGCGTTTTCCACCGTGGTAATGAGAAGTGGCTCATCCCAGGCTTCGGGGGGAGTCTTATCAACACTGCCCTGGTGCTACATGGGATTGTGTCCCTAAGTGTCCCTCCCTAGTGACCGAAAAGTCTACTGGGGTGATGGTCAGAGTTAATACTGTACCTGCTGTGTATAGGCAGCTAAAAGCTAAAATGATGCGCTAGGAAATCACTGTCCCGCTCTACCCTTTTCTGCTCTAGTTTATTTTGCTCTAAGACCCTAACGCTACAAGATCTGTGCAGGTTCTCGATGTTGGGTGGGAGCTACAAGCCTGATTTCTGGAGTAAGCCAAGCAAAGTGACACACAGTGTGGTCTGTGACTATAAAACAGTGTAATACGAGGGGAAATGCATTCTCTGCTCCTCCGCTCTAGGGCTCCTACTGTTGGGTCAACAGTCAATCAGGATACCCTATCTATCCCTCAATCCACTACATACACAGGGGAAGGCCATTAGCCAGTGGCCAATCAGCACAGCCCGTCCTGCTGGGGCACAGCACTGTTTTGTGTTTTGAGTTTGGGTCTCCTTAGATAGCCCAAGCTGAACTGAAAGTCACAATCCTCCTGCTTCAACCTCCTTAGTGCTGACTGGGATTGAATCCAGGATGAGCAAGTGACCCAGGCAGCTAGAGATGGGGACACGTCTGAGATCTGACGGAGAGAGAAAGGGGGTCACTCTGGGTCTTGGGCTCTGAGGACCACCTGCTGGAACTTCCTGAATCAGAGGTTCAAGAACACAGCTGCAGGAAAAGAGCATGGTTGAGCATAGGAGGACAGGGTTACCCAGTAGTATCAGTTATTCCCTGGAGCCCTGAAAGCTCAGGGCACCCCTGAAACTGTCAAAGTTTCCGAGAGTCAACAGTAACCTCTTTATACTTTGGCAAGTTTACAAGGATTTTCTGCCAGTTTTACCCAAAACTGTCCCAAGTGACTCAGGGGACTTCTGTCTTTACCCATGCATATATACATACATGCATATATACATACGTGCATATGCACATACATTCACTTCTCACATAAGAAGGCTGGTCCTGGGCCCACAGAAAAGGGAGCTGAATAAAGACAATAGCCATTAGATAAGCACACTAAGAAACAGACATGGGTGATGTGTCCCCCATGGGGACATATTGGGAACTACACTAAGATTCCCCCAGACAGTGCACAGTAAACTGGTCAGAGATGCTCTCACCCCAGCTTCTTGGGTCCTGGGGGTTTGCTTTGCCCCTCATGTTCCTAAGTGGTAACTGGCCTGTCATTCTTCCCTCCAAAGAGCAGGCAGGAGGACACTGGCTGCCAAGCCTCCATCAAAAAAAAAAAAAAACAAAAACAGAAACAAAAGCCCCTCAGGCTCTGGCTCACCTGGCCCACTCCCTCTCCCCCAGCACCTCCCAGTGGAGAAAGAGTCTATAGACAGTCCTCATTCTACTTGCTGTGGGTAACCAGCCTCACAAGTGCCCACACTAGCGGCAGCCACGTGTAAAAAGCCCACGGAGAGAAATCAGCCTGCAGGAGCAACAGAACCAGCAGCTCTGGCAGGCTGGAGAAGTGCCTGGGTCCTGCCTGCCACAGCAGCTACCCTGAGCTTTTGGTGGGGACATCTGAACAGAGCCCTGCCACTCAATACCAGGCCCTTGCCAGACATCCTCCAAGCCCTGCCCTACCCTCCAGTCCCTCTTCCGTCACTTGAGGAGGAGGAGAAAGAAGAGGGGTGGAGGAAGAGGAGGAAGAAGAGGAAGGGGAAGAACAAGCGACCATGACATAGGAAGAGCAGCCTCCCTCTGAGCTAAGCAAACCCTACTGCAGACCCTTATGCTACAGCCCAGTGACCTTGGGCCGTAGCAGAATCTAGGGACACCAGCAGAGGGCAGTGGCAGCCAATATATCCACCCTCTCAGAAGCATGTATGTGGCAGACAGGAGGCCCTAGAAATGTCTGCGGTGGAAAAGGTCTGTGGGTTTTTCTCGGGCTCCAGGAGGACCGGTAAAGAGAGCAGGACTTGGTGGCATCTGGGCTGTGAGTGTGGGCCCCACTTGTGCCCACTGGCTGGTGAGCAGCTAGTGGCACAGATGTTATTGGCAACACTACTCATTCCAATGGACAGAAGAGGTAGGAGAACCTAGAGGGGCTTTGTCATGGGAGTGGGGACTCCACACCCTCACAAGCATATCCTGTGCAGGAATAGTGGCAAAGGACCCAGAGAAGATCTGTCTCCATCCAAGAGAGCTCTATACGCTGCTAGCCTAGTGACAGACCCTGGCATTCCTATCCTCCCCCACCAGGCCTGGACACACAGTTTAGCACAGGGGAGATAAGGGCTGAACAAGGACCACAGATGCCTGGGGCCAGCATCTCCTGGAAGCCCTAGTGTGGATGCAGAAACTGTGTGACATCATCTCTGTGCTGCTGGAGGTCTTGGAATCCACCCGAGGTGTCTTCGAGGTGAGAGGCAGGAAGAGGAGAAGGGTGCCCTGTCTGTGTCTGATGACTATCCTAGGCCACACCTGCCCTGGAGAGCAGTGGCCAGGGTCCTAGCCAGGCTCTCACACCAAGGACTCAGCACCAACCACCGTGAGGTGGTTGACAGGTGTGAGAAGCTGGGAACATGGTGCCTCTGCCCCAGAGCAGCTGCAGGAGTTTATGAAGACCCTGCCCCTCTGGCCACAGGCACGGCGACGTGTCCGGGAGGAGGGAGAGCTGAACACTACACTGGTCACATGCCGGGCATTTGCCTGAATCGCCACCATCACTCCACTGCCATGGCAAGGCTCTGGTCAACCCTGAATGGCTGTTTCCTCCAGGATGCTCCCTGAGCTGAATTCAAAGCACCTCACTGCCAGCTGCTGTTAATGTTCTCTGTCCATAGCCCCTTAACAGTAAGTACGCCTGGGTGCAGGCCAGGCTGTCTTCCTCTCCGCCCCCACTACAGCAGCCACCAGTTGCTGGGGCCTATCACAGACCCTCCTCCCAAAGTCCTCCTGCCTCTTCTTATCTAGTTAGTCCCAGCTTACTCTCCCCATCTGCAGACTCTTGTTGTCTTCCCAGCTGATTTCCCATCATGCTTTGAGCTCAGATAAGATGCCTGGAGACAGGCCGTCGCTTTAGCAGATACGTCCATAACTGCAAGGATCCCCACACATCCGTAGGTTGTTGAGGATTCTACTAGCAGTAGCTGGGTCTGAGGGTTCCTGTTCCTACATCTCTTCCTGGGTGGTCACGTGTCCTTCACACAGCAACAGCAATGACACTTGGAGAAATAGGAGAGGAAATGAGGGTTCTGGAGTCCAGGCTTGGGACAGGTGTGTTGCCTTTTTCACCTCAAGCTGGAGCCACACACAGCATGATGCAGAGGCTGGAAAATAGGCACCACCCTCAGGGAAGCCTGCAAAGTCAAGGGTAAACGTAGGAATTTGGGGTACAGAAGGAGCTGACACCAGTCATCTCCCCATTTTCTTGAGCTCTGTCTCTAGCTCAGACCTCTCGCAGGAGCCTTAATGAGATGGAGCAATGTCCATCATAAAATAGGGAACACAAAGCCACACAGCGCAGGTGAAGTCCTGAACATATCTATGTAGATATTTGTGTAGAAGGAATATCTAGAAAGAAGAACTAGGGTCATTAGAATCTGGCTGGAAATAACAGAAGAACCTACTAAGGTGACTTTCGGAAAGCGTGGGAAGGCCGCTCCTGCTGGATCA
>NC_022033.1:5224872-5226831 GCF_000317375.1 Microtus ochrogaster | reverse complement strand
CTCTGCCTCTGCCTCTGCCTCCTGAGTGCTGGGATTAAAGGCGTGCTCCACCACCACCCAGCGGAATCAGAGAGTTGGGATAGCTGTAAATTCCTTTGTCCTAAAGAGAACAAGATAGCTGCTCTGTCTGCAGCCATCACTTTTGAGCTGAGGGTGACAGCAAGCAAGCTGAGAAGGGAGCAGAGACGTTGAAGTTGGGAGCAGTTAGACAGGGAGAGGCAAGAGAACCCAGGGTAGTCAGAACAGCCTGTGGAGGGGCTGATATAGGAAAAACTCCAGAGTGCACCTTCCTGAGACCCAGAGGAGAACAGAGGGACCCAGAGTGAGACCCACAGAGACGTAGGGTAGAGAGATGTAAGCTTCAGTGCTGAGTTTAACTTTATCCAAAGGGCAGCCGGGAGTCATGGAAGGTTCCAGGCAGAAGAGAAACATGCTCTCCCATTTCCACAGAACAATCATTCTGTTGGCGAGAGATGCGGCACCAGGGTCCCCCAAGGCTTCCTGAGAGACATAGGGCAGAACAAGCAGGGAGGCTTCCTCAGCCCTGGGAAGCAGCTTAGACACAGGAAGGGGCCCTGAGATGGGGCGAGTAGTAGGTTGGGTAGCCTGAGGTAACGGGGCTGGACTCTGGCAGGTCACTGGGCTACCTGATCCAGGGCCAGAGCAGACCATCACTCCCAGAGCAACTAGCTTCAGGCTTCATAAGCCAGGCTCTCTCCAGTCACCAGCCTCCCAAGGTGATTGTGACTGAGAACAGAGATTCCTGCCACGACATGCCCCTCCTCCAACATTCTACCCGTCCAACACATTCCACTTACATGTTTGCTAGAGCCTGCGTGCCCTGGGCTTGCTTTAAAACCCATCTGACTTATCTGCCTGATTGACTCCTAGGCCTCAATCCACTCAGCTCTGGTTGACAAGCTTATACAGCAGAGAGGCGCCTCGGTGACTTGAGAACTCAATGTTGCCCTGTAAGATCCCCCCACCCCAATTCATGGGTTCAACCTCTCTGCAGAACCAGGCCACAGAGCCTCTCTCTAGACAGTTCAGGGCCCCAAACCCCGCTCCCATGTGCCGCAGGCTAGCCTTGACCTCTGAGCGCTCAGGAGGAAGGGAAGCTCTACAAAGCCCCAAGTTCGCACGTCCATCTGGCCGCCAGCTCTGGGAAGAAGGAAGAGATGCTGGCGCTGGCTCTGCGAGCCATGTGTCTCTGTGTCTCATGGCATCAGGGTCACTGTCTAAATTTGATCTTTGTCTGTCTTCTGGACTTGTGAAAACAGGACGCTGGGATTCTTGTTCCCAGGGAATTTGCAATTCTTTGCTAAATATATACATAGATCTATAATATATACAGTAAACGACATCAGGCAAGATATTTTTCTCCTCAAAGGGATAGTCACAGGGTCTGAAGGGACCCCAGGAGGTCAAGAACTTCCCTCTGGAGATGCCTCTGGCAGCTTTCAATGGTCATCTCCAGTTCTAATTCTACACTTCCTGGAGGAGGGAGGGCGGCCCCGCCCCACCCAGAGCATCATCCAGAGCCTTTCTCAAAATAAATCACCCCCGCTCTGACGGCAGGGGTTGGGAAGATATTAAATCATTTGGCATCCCTGTGTTCTTCACTTCCTCCCCTTATGGACTTTGAAACTTGTGGAAGGAGAGCCTGGAAGCACTTGACCCTTCTTCAGTCCTTGATGCCTTCTGAGTGGAGTCCAGGGTGTGGCCTGGGGGATGCCAGAGGCACCAGCAAGTGTGTTCAGGGCTACCTCAGCCATTGGAGTAGTCTTGAGATACCAAGGTTGGCACACATGTCCATAGGCCATGCAAGAGCCAAGTGCGGAGACTCCACCTCCCAGACTAGAAGGTGCCCAGTCGTCCTGGCACTGGGCACAAACCCAGTAGAGTCTGGATTCCTTCTGCTGTCCTTGTCCCTCTGCCCTGTGTCCTCCTGTGAGACAA
>NC_022033.1:5208050-5224772 GCF_000317375.1 Microtus ochrogaster | reverse complement strand
CACACACACACACACACACACACACACACACACACACACACACACCCCTCTACACGAGCACCCAGGAATACAATAAACTAAACAGAACTCTGGCTCCATTGACAGGCACTTGTTCACTTACAGGGCACTGTTGTTCTCACCCGTTCAGTGGCCGCCCCTTAAGCAGTTGCTGTCCTAATCAGCAACTGCAGCCCCACAGCTACGCAGCTGTTCCACCGCGAGGGCTGTCATGCACAGCGGGAATTCTGCTCCCTCGTGCACCGGCTCTCCCAAAGACACCAAGGGAAACTTCTTCGACATCTCTGCCCCTCTGTAGAACTCAGGATCCAAGGGTTGAGGTGAAATCCCGCTCGCTCAGAGAGGCTGAGGAGCAAAGGACCTCACCTTATCTCCTTCCTCACGTCTCCCAAAAACCCACAAGATCGGCCGTTCCGCTCCCACTGAAGAACCCTCGCTATACCTGGTTCCTCCCTGACACTTCCTACCGGCCAGTTGCTGACACAGCTTCCTGCCCACAGGTTAATTTTATTTAATCAAACAAGTGGAACATGATTTTGCATTGTAAACAAAAGCAGTAGGAAGAAATGTAACACACCTTAAAATAATACTCCACAACAGGGCACAATCTAAACCGGTCACTTCCATCAGAAGCCCTACAATCTGCACCGTCCACAGGCTACTCCATTTCACTTCCCGTCTTGTCTCCTCTGGCAGCCCCTCCCCACTGGCCACCGGTATTAAGGTCCTGTTGAGGGTTTATCTGTACCTAGTAACTGGATTTGACCCACTCACTTGGGTTGAGTTAAAATTGTTGCCTTTTCGCAGGTGAGTAATATTCCTCTACCGAGTGCCTCAGATTGGGTGGCTAAGCTGCCCTGCTTATGTAAACAAAGCTGCCCCAAGCACGTCCGTAGATGCTTTAGGTTTGGGAGTATAGCTCAAGTTCTCTCTGGGCTTGCAGGGCCTCACAATCACTTTGTGTGTGACATCCAGAGATCTTCCAGGTTCTTTCCCAGTGTCTCACTGTTTATTCCAGCGGAGCCTGGCCAGACTTCCTGACCTTTCCCACCAGCACTTGCTGCCCTCATCCTGTGACCCAAGCCCTCCTCCATACCATGCTTCGGTGCCTTGCTTTGGCTTGTCTCTCCTCCGGGTCATGTCCATCCTCCCCGAGCCTACGGGGGTAGGCTTGCGTAGTGGTGTCTTTCTGTCTCTACTGTGTGAACATTAGGTTCTGAGCTCGGATCCATAGTGCCCATGTAAACTGTGTGTGACAGCACATGCCTGTACACCAAGCTCTAAGGAGACGGAGACAGGAGAATTCCCTTGTTTGTCAGCCACTGGAGCTGAGCCAACTTGTGAAAGTCAGTTCACTTCATGTACCATGTGGGTACCAGGGATCAAACTCAGACCACTGGGCTTGGCAGCAAGATCCTTCACCTTCTCAGCCATCTCGCCAGTGAGAAAAAGATAACCTGGGCCTCCACGCACACCTGCACATACTAACACTCACACATAAGAACACAGAGAGGGCAACACAGAAAGACCAAGGCAGAGAAGACCATGTGGGAGGTAAAGCGGGGACCTGAGAGGGTCAGAGATGATTCAAAGAAGCCAAATGGCTAGTTTTGTCTATGAAAGAAATAGCTGGAAACTAAGGAGGGTAACAGAGCCCCGGGAAGCCCCAACATGCCATCACTGAGGTCGGTACATATCTTTCATCTGTTGAATAGCAATCTGTGAGTTGGACACCTCCTTGCCCAGAGTTCAGGGTGCATGCCCACCTGCCTGGGCTGCATTGTCTCCAGGTGGGATGCATTCCCTTTCAAAGCCTGCTTCTATTTGCGAGTTGGAACACACACTATGGGCCCATTTCAGAATTCCAGCTGAATGCTGTTCCTAAATCTTCACACACTGGTGAAAGCAGTGGTTCTGTGGGGTGCATGCCTTAGACCCCAGCCCTTTCCTACACACACGGTTTACACTCTACTGAGAACCATGCTTGGCTGTAGAGACGTCTTTCTTGTTGCACTAAAACGTTCACTGTAGTTGAAAAGTCTTAGCCAGCCCTCTGTTCGGAGGTCAAAATTTGGATTTATGAACCCGGCATGGTGGGAGGCAGGGGAAGGTAGATTCTGTAAGTTTGAGGCCAGCCTGGTCTACATGTTGAATCCCAGGATAGCCAAAGCTACATAATAGTGAGCTAGCTATCTCTCACTCTTGACCCCGAGACCATGATGCCTAAGCCCCTGGAAGGCCATTGAGCTGGAAGACATGAGTCTGGGAGTCAGGTTGCCTGAACTACATGAAACGCTATCTCCAACAATAATTTATTTTTTTTATTTTTATTTTTTTGGTTTTTCGAGACAGGGTTTCTCTGTGGCTTTTTGGATCCTGTCCTGGAACTCCCTTTGTAGACCAGGCTGGTCTCGAACTCACAGAGATCCGCCTGCCTCTGCCTCCCAAGTGCTGGGATTACAGGCGTGCACCACCACCGCCCGGCCTTCCAACAATAATTTAAAAATACAAAGTTCCATGTTTTTAAAAATATTTTTCAGCTATGCAAAGATGAAAGACGTAGATAAGAATCAAGTGGGGAAACCTGGGTCAAAAGGGTCTAATTTAGGAGTCAGCAGCTAACTGGGAATCCATTTGTGGTCTCCAGGCGACACCTGGTGGTGGCTCCATTACGTGTCTGCAGTAGTGGTTCCCAACAGCGCCACCTATCAGAATCCAACTCCAAGCTGGCCTGGGAGAGTTTCCTTTCGGAATCCAGGAAAGGGGCTTTAGGTTCTGGGACCTTTGTGGGCTGGTTCCTGTAACTGTCTTAGGCACCCAAAGGGAGTGTATGGAGTCTGTGCGTCCGTTCATCCACCCTTCAGTCTGCATTGCATGATGATGCATGACTGCAGGCATCTTTAGGGTACCCTGGTTGACTGGGACACCCTTAATGCTTTCAAAGCCTATGCCCCCTACCTCAATACTTTGAGAATACTTATACAATAGTCCAATCAGAATATCTTGGAAGGGCTCAATGAACCACTGACAAAACTCTCCAGCTTTGGAGAGCTATGGTGGGAGGGGGTCTTGTTCCTTTCTTCCCCTCTGTGTGTGTGTCCGTGTGTCTGTGTATGTATGTGTGCTCATGCAGGTGCACACACTAACATACATTGTGTGTGTGTATTGTGTGACTGTTGTGTGCATGTGTATATGCTTGTGTGTGTTTATGTGCATTCACGTGTGTTCAGATGTACCTGTGTACACTGTGGAGGGTGAATGTCCACAGTAGGGTTTCTCCCCAGGTGCCACCCGTGTTCCTTTCTGAAACAGGATCTCTTACTGACCTGGGACTCACACAAGCAGTCCGGACTGGCTGGTCAACAAAGCTCAGGGGTGGGTCCGGTCTCCACTGCCCAGCTCTGGGATCACACTCGGGGGTGGGTCCAGTCTCCACTGCCCAGCTCTGGGATCACACATGCTACAGTGGCTGGCTTTTTACTTGGTTTCTGGGAATCAAAATTGATCCTCAATGCAATACTGATGGACCTGACTCTCCAGCCCTCAGCTTCTTTGACATCATTCTCTGTGCTCAAATCAACATGAAAGGCATGAGCAGAGTGTCTGTTTACAACTGTAACTGGGGGATAGTGTGTTTATTTCCAACCCTCAGGCCACAGCCTGGACAATCCTGTGACTACCGCTTGGCCTGTACTTACAGCATACAAGGCAAGATCTTCTTTTTTAAAAAAAAAAATACAGCCGGGCGTTGGTGGCGCACGCCTTTAATCCCAGCACTCGGGAGGCAGAGGCAGGTGGATCGAGTTCGACACCAGCCTGGTCTACAGAGTGAGTTCCAGGACAGGCTCAAAAGCCACAGAGAAACCCTGTCTCGAAAAACCAAAAAAAAAAAAAAAAAAAAAATACAATGAAACAAAACAAACAGAAAACCAGGGGCTTGTGTAGCTCAAGATAACTTGGAGCTCACCACGTAACCGAGGATGTCTTTGAACTTCGAATCTTCCAGCCTCCACTTCCCGAGTGCTGGAATTACATGAGTGAGCATCCACCCCAGTTTTAGAGTGCTCGGGATCAAACCTAGGGCATTATGTAAGCTCGTCAATAAACTCAATCCACTGAGACCCTCAAATGATTTTTTAATAAAAGGTGTGTGTGTGTGTGTGTGTGTGTGTGTGTGTGTGTGTGTGCTTGCATGTGTGTGGTTCGGGGAGGCTGTGGGGATTGGGGAAGTGTTTGCGGGGTGTGTGTGTGGGTGTTATGTGTGGGGGTGTGAGCTGTCTTTTTTAAACTGCGCAATACATGCAGTGACCTCAGAGCCCGGCAGAGGGCAGCAGATCCTGCAGAGTTGGAGTTACAGGTGGGTTTGTTTGTTTTTTTAACAGTTACGCAATGAATTCTGGCTCCTCACGTCCCTCAAACCCATGATCTTTCAACAGTTGCAAAATGTGCCCCCAACATCCTTCCTAGTAGCACAGGGACTACTTCTAAGGTCTTACCATCATCTTAAGCAGCTGTTTCAACATGTCCTGTACCCTGGGACTTCTACAAAAGTGGGGTGGCTGGGTCCAGGTTGGGCATTTGGACAGGAAATGGTCAATTATAACCTTCAAGGATATGGAATTCTCTAAACACCCGTGACATTCACAGGCGCGCGCGCGAGCCCCAGATGTTATCGGTATTTATTTTTTCCATTTTAAATTTAGAACATATAGCAAGCAAACAGGCAGATGACGACTGTACGGGGATACAATGCCATGTTTTCCTGGGGCAGCTGGGCCCCAGGAAACTGGGCCTCCTTGTTCCACGACCAGATGTGGACTCCAGGAGGAAGGGAGGGGTACAGACCCCTTTCCGGTTGTTATGAGGGCTATACACGTGTTTCCTAAGCCTATTATGCAGAAGGTTCCAGAGCTCGGGCAGAAACGCCACCCTCGAGCCCCCCAGATTGAGCCCCACTCTTGAAATCACGAGTGACGCAGTTAGCAGCATCCCTGACATTTCCGCAGAACACAAACCCCGGGTTTTTGCGCCCTCTGCTGGCTGCTTCTCTATTCAGTGCGCACTGCAGAGGCAAGGCATAGCGACTGGAATTTCCCTCTGCCTGAGCCTGCTGTTCCCCTGTGGCAGCTCTGGCCTGAGGGCGCTCTATGAGTTGCTGAAAAAGCCTTCCACTTAATGTCCAGACCAGCAAGTTTACGGGAAATTATTAATCTCCCACTTTGGGAATTATTAGTTCTGGATGGAGACTCTTATTGTATAAGGTTTGCTGAGAATTTATGAGTCTCTCTGGAATCCAGGAGGGGATCGATTCTCAGCGAGTAAACACTTTAAGCAAATTAAGTGCTGGTGGTATAATAATACAAATAATGCTTGCCATTTTTCAAGTGTCTGCTTCATGCCAGGCGTTTCATCTCTCTGGTGGCGACAGGGGCAGGTTTTATTACCCCCAAACACTCCACATGAGGCAACTGAGGCCCCAGGAACTGCCTCTGATAGGCCTACTGCTACCCATTTAAAGGCAGAGGAAGTCTGCAAAGCACATTTACTAGACCACAAAGCCAGCCCTCCAGCTCATCAAGGGATCGGTACTGCAGGCAATTCCCACAGGCCATTTCTTCCACCAGCGTGACTGGTTGTGTATGGGAGCAAGACCTCTGTACAGAATGGGTGGAGGGAACTAAGGGTATCAGGAAGCAGCCATTGGTCCACAGCTGATGATGGAGAAATGGCTCCATCAGTGATGTCTACTGCACAAGCAAGAGGACCTGAGTCTGAGCCCCAGAAGTCACATGAAGGAATCCTGTATGGGGACTGGAGACACATCTCAGTGGTTAAGTACACTGGCTGTTCTTGCAGAGGACCCAAGTTCAGTTCCCAGCACCCATATGGTAGCTCACAACCATCTGTAACTCCAGTTCCAGTGGATCCAACACTCTCATCTGGCCTCTGCAAGCACCAGGCACACATGTGGCACATACGCTTGGTGACAGCAAAACACCATATAAGTTAAATTTAAAAAAAAAAAAAAAACCATCGTGATGGTAGGCAAAGCACTTGCAGTCCCGTTGCCAGGGAGGCAGAGCCAAGCAAATCCTGAAGACTTGCAGCCAGTGTGGCCCTATGTGGTGAATTCCAGGCTAGTTAGAGACCTTATCTCAAAAAATACAAAAGTGAAAGTAAAAAAATAAAAATAAAAATAAATTTTAAAAAAAGGTGTATGGTCCCTAAGGAACCACACATAGAGGCTATGCTCTGAGTGTGGTCCCAAACCACCCACACCTGCTTGTGTACACACACACACACACACACACAAGGGTTGGGATGGGGGAACCACAATTCTAGCCCATGGCATGCAGAAATCAAGGCAATGTTAGAGCTGGCAGAACACTATTGCCTGTGGGAGTCAGCTCTTCTTGGGTCTCAAGGGGAGGCCAGACAGGTTTGGAGGGCTCCATGAAGCCTGCCACAGAGTAAGGTACTTTAGGTCTATACTGCACAACTTGGAGAAGCTGGAATGGGGTCAACCTGCTCACCTAGTGCTCAGAATAACCCCTGGTAGGGTCAAGAGGGATCCTTTCCCCAAACTCTAAAAACCCTGAACTAGTAAACACAGAGGGAGCATCCAGGTGTATGATGCAGAGTATTTGGAGGTCAAGGGACCCAAGTACACAGGAACAGCTGTGCTCTCTACTCATGACCCTTGGGATGGGGACACCAGAGGCTGGAGTCGGGAAACTAGGTCCATCATCTCAGTCCTGAGTGAGCCATACAGGCTATACTCTTTAACCTATAGCTTGCTGTCTTTAAACTTTCCACTGTGTTGGCTTCTATGACAGACACCAGCTGCAATGACCTCTGCAGGGAGGACCAGGAGGAGAGTCTGGAGACTCTCTCAGGGAGGAGAAGGGAGGAGAGAGCACACTGGTCACTGGACACTGACTTTGAGAGCCCTCATAGCCAAGGCAAATGGAAACACGGAGGCCAATGCAACCATCATTTTTGCTGTGTCATCCTGGTGGAACTGGCTTTTTCAGAGCTGTTTTTTTTTTTTCAGGCTGCCATGAGGCTCAGCAGTGAACAAACTGAAGAGATGGGAAGATCATTTTGCTGTTGCCTCAAATGTCATCAAGGACACACAATAGCACTTCCCCAGGGCACTAGGGCCCAAGGGCTAGTTGATCATCAGAGTTTGGTGGCCAGGACTGAAGAGTGCCCAGAAAAGGCAGCAAGAAGGCCTTCTTGTTTCTCCTACCCTCCGTGGTCCAACCATCATTTCTCGTGCTTCAGCAATGCTTGCAGCCAAGATCTCAAACGACTTGCTGGGTGCTCCTCAGTGGGGACTGGGTACAGGAATGACCTTCCTTCCTCTACAGGAAACAGTTGGCTCAGAGAAGCAAAGACCCACCCAGAAACACGAGCCTGGAGTGCTGAGTGGGGGTACTCAGCCTCCAATTCCACACAAGTGAGGTCCCTGGAGAATGGAAGATCAGTCCCATGAGGGTACAGAACAAATGTCCTCTCCGTACAGAAAGCGTCAAGTCATCCGGATGTGGCAGACCACAGTTCCCTCAGCAATTCTAGACTTGCTCCAGGGCATGGGGCAGCCAGGATCTTTTTTTTTTTTTTTCTTTTTCCTTTTTTGCTTCTACAGGAATACTGAAGATGAACCTTCCCTTGATTTCCCTTTGTTAGCTCCTGATTATGAACAACAAAACACTCTTCAAAATAATCATGGGAAAAAACAGCTCCAAATGTAACTGTCTATTGACCAGAGGCAGATCTGTTGGCAAAGCTGCTGACATACCCCACACAGCCCGTGATGTGGGGTTGTTTCTATGTGATATGCAGGTGTGGTGTGTGTGTTCACAGTAATGGGAAGTGAACCCAGGGCCTCGTGCAAGCTACGCAAGCCTTCCACACCTACACTGTAACCCCAAGACTCAATGCAAGGTACTGAGTTTTTCTCCAGTGACGTGTCCTCAGAACCCAGGAGAGTGTCCAAGTGGCCCTGCCCCAAACTGAAGAAAATGTTACCACAGAGAGCTTGACACTGCCAGATGCCTAGCCAAGTGTCTAATTAAATTGGGGGAAATGGAGTGCTTGTCCCCAAAAGTGTGGGTCTTCATGCCAGGCCGTTGACTCTTCCAGGAAGAAAGACAGCTTAGCAAGCTCTTGGCAAACACAATACTTGGAGGGGCTCCACTTGTTAAGTTAAAAGGGTACCCGTAAGCCAACCCCCTCCACGCACCTCATTAGCTAAGTGACCTGACCCAGTGTCATGTGGGATGTCCTTTTATATGTGTTGCTTTACTGGTTGACGAATAAAGCTGCTTTAGCCTACGGCAGGGCAGAAAAAAAGCCAGGCAGGAAATTCGAACAGAGATATAGGGAGAGAGTAGGCAGAGTCAGGGAGACGCCATGTAGCCGCCAAAGGAGACAGCTGCCCGGAACCTACCCAGTAAACCACAGCCTCGGGGTGATACACAGATTAATAGAGATGGGTTAATTTAAGATATAAGAGTTAGGGGTTGGAGAGATGGCTCAGAGGTTAAGAGCACTGGCTGCTCTTCCAGAGGACCTGAGTTCAGTTCCCAGCACCCACATGGTGGCTCACAACCATCTGTAATGAGATCTGGTGCCCTCTTCTGATATGTAGGCATACCTGCCAGCAGCACATTGTATGCATAATAAATAATAAATAAATCTTTTTTTTTCTAAAAAAAGCAACAAAACAAGAATACTTTTAAAAAGGATATAAGAGTTAGTCAGGAATATGCATAAGTATTGGCCAAGTAGTGTTGTAATTAATATAATTTCTGTATAATTATTAGGGTTTGAGCAGTCGGGAAACAAAAGAGCAGTCTCCGCCTACACAGTGAATGGGGGTTGTTTGGTATCTGCCTATTGACTTTGGAGCTTGCCTGCCAAAAATAAGATCTCAGTTTGACATCCTCGATGCTGAGATGATTTGTCAAACAGATGGCTGAGCCCAGGCACAGCCACGTAGGCTGGTGTAAGACCATTGTCAACAAAGGTCTTACTTGCTGTGACACCAGGAAACACAGGCCATTAATTTTAAAGGTCTAGTTGTTGGGACATTGTTAAGAAGGGCAGCCAGGGTACGATGCCACTCTGACCAGCTCCCTCCCCAAGCAACTTGATGAGTGACCAAAAGACCTTTGACGTATACACGGATTCCAGAACTTGTGCTGTGGTTCAGGGCTTCAGGGAAACATATGGCCCACCAGGAGTAACATTATATGTCACTACAAGACTGCAGTTGTAGAACTGGGGATCATCCTAATGAGATCCAGGTTCCTTCTGGCACTTTCCCCCGGAACAAACAGTTGAGTGGTCAGCAGCTGTCCCTCGGGCTTGCTTTCTGCCTTTCTACTTCTTCAGAATTTCGAGGCAATATTTTAAAGCCAGGAGTTAAACTGTCACGAAAGTCATGTTTTAACTCTGGAACACTCTAGAACAATCTAGAAACTTCTGCCTTGCCTTTCTGATGGAGCTGAGTCCCCACGTCCTTTTTCCAGGCACCGGGCCTCATCTTCAGCTTCTCTGCTTGTAGTCTGCACTTGGATCACTAACCCCCACTGCAGCGTCTCAGGTCTAGACTCAGGCAGAGTGTTGCATGGCACCAACAGCAGGGACTCTGAGCTAGTCAGCTCCCGGGGAACGGAGGTGCTTAGGAAAGTGGGAAGGAGCACAGAGGTTTGTGGGTACCACTGGATTGGGACCATTGGGACCATAGGAAGAGGCTGCCAGCCTCTCTCTCTCTCTCTCTCTCTCTCTCTCTCTCTCTCTCTCTCTCTCTCTCTATCATGTCTCTTCTGCTGTTTCCTCCACCCCTAAGGCCACAAGGATACGAAAGCAGCCCCTTGACAGCCCCCTTGTTTGGAGGCTTGTAGGCCCTGCTCCCAGCTTCACCTATGCCCCATACTCAAGAAGCAGACCCCTCTGAGCTGGCTTGACCAAAACCGTGTCACTCCTGGCCACAGAAATGATTAGCCGCATAGGTTTGACAAATTCACAACCTACGCTGTGCACGACCTCCTGACGCAGGCCAGTGCTCTCTCTGCACGATAACAGGGGTGCTATTATCATTCCTGCTATTGCTCCTATTATGCGGGTGCATTAGATGGCCTCAAAAGGGAGAGATAATTGGCTACCATCACCCCAACCAGTGTGATTGGTGCCACGTACAAAGAGCTGAAAATTAAAGGCTGGCATTGTTGGGCCTGGTGGGGACAAAATGGATTACAAAAGAGACAAACTCACCTGTTCCATTACACCCTCCCAGAGACATTGGTAAGAGGACAACCAATTTGGTGTCTGATTTAGATCTGTTCCTTCTTTTGTTGCCTAATGAGTGCCATGGGGGCCACTGTGGGAGCTGCAAGGTTGCCTCAGAGCAGGGTGAGGGGCAAAGGCACTCAGGAGAGCATTAAGCTCTTTAACACGGCCCCAGAGCTGGCTTTCTCAGGAGCCTCCCTCATGACCAAGTCGGTGGGATCCTTGTTCCCAGACTTGATCATCCAGTAGAGGAGGAACATCTTGCGTTCAAAATTTCTGCGCTTCAGGCGCCGGGCAATGGTGATGGGTGTTTCCCCCTTGGCATCTCTGTCGTGAATGGAGGCACCACGTTCCAGTAAGGGCCCGATGCAGTCCATCCTGCCCATGGCTGCAACCACATGCAGGGGCGTCCTGCCCAGAGGTGATTTGCCCAGGCAATTTGCTCCTGTAAGATAAAAAAAAAAAGACCCATTGGAGTAGTCTGCTCTCCCGGGCGGGAGTCCCACCATCTGACCCTGAGGTACCTCAAGAAGGGGCCAGGGGCTATGGTAGGGATCAAGGGAGGGTTGACACTGCTCCCAGGGACATGGTGGCAGGTCCTTATCTTATCATCTCTCCCATCCAACCTGGTTCCATGGGGCACCCAGTCCAGTCTCCCGTTCCAAGTCTATCACTGAATCTTGCTGTCTGGGGAGCACTCTTTGATGTCTTTGTCTGCCTCTCACTACACTGCTTAGTCATTCCAAAGCTCTCCCACCCCTTCTTGTGCTTTCTACTGATTCCTTTTGCTCCCAAGGCTCCAGGTTCACGTACTTCCTGTCTTTACCCATAACTACATCATTCTGCACCTGCCCCAGGCTCTTTGCACATACTATTCCTGTTACAGACTACACTTGCATTTTTTTTCTTCTTAGGATTTCAGTAATTTCCTTAGCTCTTCCTCTCTACCACCTTTACCCCAACCTATACAAGCTCAGTATGCACAATGTTTAATGCATCCCATATGTGGCTAGCTATGGAATTAATAATTTGTAATCCCTGGCTGGCTTTCCCACCTAAGATCCATGCTGGTTTTTTGTCCCCAGCACACAGCTAGAGGTTCTGGGGAGGTGACAGGGGATAACAGCCTATGCATGGAGAGATCTGGGTTCTCTCTGCCTCCTGCAGACAGATGGGCTAATGACAAGGGTCCAGCATGGACTCACGGGGTAACAAAAATCATGACACAGAAAACAAGGCAATTCAATTCAACCCAGCCGGCACTGTGGCTGCTGCCACAGTCCGACTGAGCTATGGCTGGCTGACGAGGCGAAGCTCAAGTAGGCTTCCAGAATGCGGGCATGACTCTGTACCTCCCTCTGTGGTGGCTGCAGAGGATGGAAAACTTTGCAAAGCTGGCCGTCATTTTTTAACTGGTGCCTTCAAATACATCACGGCTCTATCAGAGCGAAGATGACTTTTTATGAGCTTAAAGGACTGCTGGGCTGTGAAAGGCCATCTTTCATTGTACAAGAGAAGTGCAGAAAGGCAGTGTGGAATGGCAGAGAACATGGTGTTATCACCCAGCCATCCCTGAGCTCTGTAGCAGAGATGTGACATGCCAGGCTTCTGCCCTGGAAAGTTGAGGTGTCTCCCACCCTTCCTGGTAGAAGGGGGGTGATAGCCAGGACTGAGCAAGACTGCAGATGAAAACGACAGGGCTGGAGGTGGCAGCTTAAAAGGCCAGAGGTCCTTGCTAGTCCTTCCTTTTCCCAAGGAAGTCAGAGCTCTGGGTGGTCTGAACCTGCGGCACTGTTTTTAGTGGATTGTTTTTCAATCAGGGGTGCCATTCTCCCAACCAGGGAGAACAAAAGATCCCCTGACATCTGTCCAGACACAGTGCTGACTACAGTTTTGAACAGAGGGACAGATGGACAGATGGTCACCCTCAAGGGGAGACAGGAAGAAAAGGAGGAGCGGTGAGCATCTTTCTGAGGATCTAATTTGAGAAGAACCTCCAGCCAGCCTGTTGGCCACTCCTTGTGATACCCAAGGTGAGGTCCACTGCATTTCTGCGGGGCCAGGATAAAGACAGACTATGGGCTACTCGGAAAGGACAAGTTTGGAAGTCCTGGACACCCCGTGTCTTACTGTCCTATAATTTTGGTCCTGCCACAAGAGAATGTTCTAGAGATCCAGCCCAGAGATGTGCAAACCTCCATAAGAGCCCCGCAGGAGACATGTTTGGTGGGTGAGGACTGGGGTCTAGGGAGCCACTGCTGAAGAAACAAGATAGATCACTGTGTCCTCCCAACCAGACCAGATAGTGCTTTCTGCGGAATTACCAAGTTCTAGGAGATACTGCACGGCATCCACGTGGCCTCTGTGTGCAGAGATGTACAAGGCCACAAACGCCCTCTGGGCGGTCCATTGCCTCCACTGCTCCCCCTTAAAGTGCTGTGAGTTCGCCGTTCGGTAGAAGGTGTCCTCGCTGATGCCAAGACAAGACAGCTGGATGAGAGAAACAGGTCAGGGTCGTCTCCAGAGCGCGACCCACACCCCAGGGCGCACGAGGTCCTACTTGATCCAAACCAGGGAGCACAGTGGGAGGGGGATGCTGACAGGGGACACTGTTCGGTGACCTGCATGTCCTCAGGAAGGGCAGCCACCCCTGGTCAGGCAGGGGACACAGGATGGCCTTCCTGTCAGGTGCTCTGAAGGGAGAAAGTAACTTTGCTAGTGTTCAAAGGAAGATGTTTGTGGCCCTTTGGAAATAACAACACAACACGGTACCCTGAAGGAGCTCAAGAAGAGGAAAGTCCTCTTGGAGCTGTGATGGATTCTGCATTCCTTTCCAATCTACTTCCGTGCCCACTGTCAACTTCTTGAAACTTTCCGAACTCTGCTGGGAGGTAGCTAGCCTGCCATAGAACCCTCTTGGGGATGGGAAGAGGGCCATGGGTTACCACAGTGAGGACCATGCTTCAGAGGTCCAGGGTCAGGGAGGGGGTGGGATGAGGAGGGGCAATGGGGTCAGGAACACAGGGAGCAGAGGGCAATAGTTACCTCCTCAGGCAGGAGGGGATAAGCCGAGGCAGTGGCTAAATTTCCAGGAAAGAAGAGAAAAACTGGGAAAGGAGAAATTGGGGATGTAGAAAAATGCCTGGGAAACATACTACGGGTGGGGTTGGATAGACCTCCCTCCTGTGTCTCAGGCCTGGGGTCTGTGATACGGAGACTACCACCACCCTCCTTTCCCCAGATGCAACCAGCACTCAACCTTCCCTTGAACCCCGTCCCACCAGGAAACTGCCTCTTCCTCCCCAGAATCTCAGAGCTCTACCCCTCAAAGTCCTCAGAAGGAAGAGCACACACTTGTCCCAGAGCCAACCATTCATCTTCACAGAGGGGGTGAGCATTCCTGTCCTGGTCTTCCTTCCCATCCCCCCCCCCCAGCAGAGACAGCGGGTTGCCCAGCAGGGGGTCTGGCACACAGGCTGCTGTCCAAGGTGACCCCATCCCCCTAATCAGACAGACCTCCTAGAATATTTCTGCTCAGTTGCTCAGGGCACACAAGTCTCCGAGCATGGAGCTACAGCCCGTTCTTAGGATTAAAATTTCATTGTCAACTTGACCAACATGTAGATATTCGGAAAGGCACCCCTTGAGCTCCACCGCGGGTGAAGTAAACACATTTCTAAGCTGTAAAGAAGTGAACCCAGGGGACTCAAGCCCAGAGTGGCTGGAGATACGCCATTTTTCTTCCCTACTCTGAGGCCTTTATTCAAATGCTCATGTTAAAGATTGGTAGGGGGGAGTCCCTCAACCCCTAATATTGAAAGAAGCATGAAACCACCTTACTGGGGTCCCCTTCCACTGCTGCCAAGACCAGTTCTGTCCAACCATCGTAATGCCAGATACATAATGAAATCACTGCGCCAGGGATGACATCGTAGAACCTCAGGGTGGCATCGTCCATCAAAATCCCTGTGGGGAACAATTTTTCCTTTTAACAAAATTAGGATTTAAAGAGAAATCACTGTATCAGTTGAGATAGTGTCTGACCTTGAATCACGCCAAGATACATTTAAGATCTTGAGCAAAGGGGGGGAAAGTCTCTCCCTTGATGGCTGCACAGGAGCCTGTTTGCTGCTTCTAATGCTCTTTAGAAAATTAATTTGGCTCAGCTCAGATCGAAGCTGGACCCAAAAAGAAAAAAAAAACCATACACAATAGCAATGATTTATAAAATTTTGTAATTACAGCTTGTCCTGTTGGGGAAAAATACATGAGTCAGTGAAATCGTTTTATGAGGCAAACTCTACAAATAGAACTACTTAAATTTGAGCTATACATCACAGGCCTGACAGTGTACTTAGCAAGTTATATACCTTCGACTCAATACCGACTCCAGGGAATGCTGCCATTAGCTGGCTAAACAGATGACAGTGACGCACGAAAGGCCTTGCAGATGACAGACAGCCCTCGTCAGGGTTTCTCCACGTCGTCTTCACTGACACTCTCAACTAGGTAACTAACCCTCTCTACCCCACACACCACAGTCTCCATGGCTTCTGTCATGACACATCAGCCACACCCACGGCTAGCTCTCGCAGTGAAGGACATCCCCCAGACATTGCCCCTGGTGGGGACACATTGTCCCCATATAAGCCTATGGTAACATCAGAAGCAAAATATCAACACTCACTGTATTTGGACCTGAGTGTCAAGAGTTCTGGCTTGACCCAGCTTGGAGTCTTGAATAAAATGGATACGTGAAGAACAGAGGACCTAGGTAGGCCCCTAGGCCCACATACATAAACCAGCCAGGCTTAGTGGCACACACCTGTCATCCCAGAATTTGGGAGCTGGAGACAGGAGGACCAGGAGTTCAAGACTACCCTGAGATATATGAGAGCCTGCCTAAAAAATAAATAGATAAATAAATAATAAATAAATAGTTATAAATAAATAAATAGTTGAAGGGGCCTTATGTAGGTAATGTTTTTTGGAATGTGGTGGTATTTAGTTTCTCTCTTAAAACACATACACATGTTTCTTTCTTGGTCACCTACCATCTTAGGGACCACAGAAGACTTGGGATGTCCATAAGCAATAATGGTCTACCCAAGCTATACCGGGACTCTCTCAACTGAGCAGAATCCGTGAATGTTCTGGTTTCTTGCCCCTCCAGCCTCCGTGGCTCTCCCTCCCAGGGAGCAAAGTGAGGCTGGGCCCCTGCTAGGATGTGAGTGACAGAGCAGACTCCCCCAGGCTCCTGGGTACCACTTGATGACCAGACTCTCAGGAGGAGGAAGACAGAAAACTCTGGCCAGCAAATCTGTAAATTAGGGTCTTATTTGTGGCTTGAACATGGGAGCCAGTCTGTCACTAGCCTAAGACAACTTGACTTTCTAACCTCTTTGTACATGTCCGGGAAGAGATGGGTTTCTTCACTCACAGTCTTTCCTATACACTCGCTAGCACGTTCCCTCTGCAGACAGGCAGCCACTGAGACAAATGCTACTAATTATCAACAGATACATAAATGATTGGCAGGGGCACTGCTGGCCCATGAATTCACTTGACTTGTTTTGGCCTGGCCATCGAGACACTCTCCCGCCATGATCTCACTTGCCCTTCCTTCCCTCTGCCACCTTGGAGGTGGGCAGATGGGCCAGCCAGTTATTTATAGGCAGGGGCCCAAATGTCTCTTAGCGACAGATCGGCACCATCTCCACCGTGCCAGCCCAGCCCAGGGGTCAGGCCTCCAACAGTTGCTAAGTGACTGCCGAGTCTCAACACTGTGACATCAGTGTGAAGTCACCCCACCTCTCATTCCCTCTTCAGCTTGCTTGAATTTCTTGCTCATTGGTGAAAACAAAAGAACCAGCAGGGGTCCAGAGTTAGGAGGATACATAATTTTCAAATTCCTTGTTGGGGGGACAGTCACTCAGTCCCCCAACTATGCCTCATCTCTTTCATAACTTGTCAGCTATAGAATGAGGCTCAAAACACAACTTAGAGCTCCATAAAGCTTCAAGAATATCGAAAGCATCTTTACACAACTCTAAGGAAATATAAAACATTTAGCCTATTTTTTAAGTGCAGCAAGGAAAAGTGTTTTGGCCTTGCCTGCACACACACACTGGCAAACTGCAGAGTCATTCCTGTCCACCGGGGAACAGCACAGAGAATTCTGGAGCTAATGGGGCTCTGCTTTCCGGATTAGGAAACTGAGCCCAGGAAGGGCAGCTCGAGAACGCTGAGCTGAGCGTGGCGACAGGCTGCTTTCAGAGCGGTCTCCATCGCTCCAGGTCCTGCAGTGCTCTGCAGTGTCTCCGGACTACCGGCTGTTCATTCCCCAGGCAGCCTAGAGACTCTCTCTCTCTCTCCTCTCTCTCCCTCTCCCCCCCCCCTCTCTTC
>NC_022033.1:5187947-5207950 GCF_000317375.1 Microtus ochrogaster | reverse complement strand
TCTTGAAGGGTTTTGCGTTGATTTCCATCGGGTGGGGAGATGATGGAGCCCAAGGGGCTTTGATCCTGTTCTCATATCCTAAACATTGTAGGGAATGGGGCCAGGGACAGCCACGTCCTCAGGTTGAGGGAAGGATTTAGATGGAAGGATAGGCTGCTGAGCCTCTCACCTCCACTGGGTGCCTCCCCATGGAATTTGTGTAGACCAGGGTTTATGGGGGTTCTGATTCAAGAGAGCTGCAGGGCTGCAGGTATTAGGTTCTAATTCTGCTAGGCTCCCTTTGAGCCTCCCCCTCCCCCCAATGTGGGAAAGGACATAGCTTGGACCTTGGGGTTTAGATAGACTAGTAGTGTCAGAGTTAGGGGTCCTGATGCTTTGAGTTCTGGGGTCCTGATGAGGGCAGGATTTACTTTGGACTTGGGGTTCTCATGATAGCAGGGGCTACTGGCTGCTTAGGGGTCCTGGTTTAAGAGCAATCTGTGGCCGAATTTAGGGTCCTTTCATGGACTGCTTTAGGCAGCTGAGAGTGAGGAGTCAAACAGCTCTCCCCTGAGAGTTAGGATCCTGCTACCAACAGAGTTTGCCCTAACTTTGGGGTTCTGCTATGAGTAGGTTAGGCTAAGGGATCTGTATTGAGTTTTGGGGTCCTCATGAATAAGAGTTACTTTAAACCTTTGCTTCCTCACCAGCACACAGCCGCTTCAGCTTTGAAATGCTCCTAACACATGATGTTCGTGGGGGTGGGAAATCGAAGAGAGGCAGGCTTGGCTTCACTCTGGGGGGTCCTGCTGTAGGCAGGCTTTATTTAATCCTTGGAACCCTTAGGAGACACTTAGCTTGGACTGAGATCCTGCTGTGATCATGCATAGTTTGAGGAGTGCCTTTCAGAGGTGCACAGAATTGGCTTTGGGTTTGGGGGTCCAGATGTGCGCCAGGTCCTTATGTAGACTGGGGTTTGGCTGCACAGGTGAATGGTGAGATATGGGGGGAGGAGTGTCTCAGAATTGGGTACGTAGGCTTGGTGTTGATACTTATGATGTGGGTGGAGTCTGCTCTGGGATTTAGGGTGCTGGAGTGGCCGGGGGCAGCTTTAGAGCATTTGAGGTTCAAGCACAGCAGTGTGTGGACAGATTTTGGGACCCTGAGTTTGTCTCAGTCTTCAGTATCCCTTTGTGGACACAGCCATGGAGGATTCCAGGTCCTGAGGGTCATGTGGTTAGCCTGGGGACTTGGGGCTCATATTTGACCAGGTTTGTTTTGATTTGGGGATCCTAAGGTGGGTAGGGTTGGTTTTGAGTTTCAGTCTCTTTGTGTAAATGCAGCTGCTGGAGGATCTGGGGTTCTGAAGGAGTGACAGCTAGTCTGGAGACCTGGGGTTCAGTCTTGGGTAGGTATATTCTGGATTTGGGGATACCAGGGTAGGAAGGAAGCATTTGGTTTAATTTTGACATTCTTATGTAAATAAGTTGTTGAAGTAGTTGGGGTTCTAAGAGTGATGGCTAGCCTAGATACCTGAGGTTCAAACTTGGGGTTTGGGTTTGTTCTGAGTTTGGGGGTCCCTGGATAGGCAAGGTTTGTTTTGCATTTTAGCATCTCTATATGCACACAGTAAGGGTTTGGGGGGCTACAGTAGTAGTTATCCTGGGAGAGTGGGGGTTGAGCCTTGGGTAAATAGGTATGTTTGTTCTAGGCTTGGGGTTGTAGGATGGGCAGGTTTTATTTTGAATTTTAGCACCGTTGAATGAATATATACTTGGTGTGAGTTGGGGGTGTGTCTGTGTATTAGTGGCTGATGGGGGGGGGATTTGGACATTCAACTTTGTTCTGGGTTTGGGGGTTCCAGGATGGGAAGGTTTCTTCTGAATTTTAGCATCTGTATGTAGATACAGTTGATGGAAGCATCTAACAGTCATGGTAAGTCAAGATTTGGTCATGTTTGCTTGCATTTGGGTGGGGGGGTTCCTGACGTGGGTAGGATTTAATGTTTAGTTTCCTTGAATGGCCATTGGGGGTGGAGGAATTGGGTTTCTGAGGCTATGATAGATAACTAGTAATCCTGAGACCTGGAGTTTAGTTTTGGCTAGCTCTGCTCTGGGTATTGAGGGTTCTGGGACTGGCTGGCTTCTTTTGTGTTTGTGCAGTCCTGTGTGGATACAGTTGATGGAGTTTTAGGGTTTTGTCCTAGTTATTGTTGGCTTGCAGATTTGGGGTTCAATCTTGGGCAGATGTGCTCTGAGATTGGGGTTCTAAGACCAGCAAGGTTCATCTCAGCTTCTGGAATGCTTGCACAGATAGCCTGGCTACAGAATTTGGGGTTCACTACTTAGGGTTGGTTTTGGATTCAGGAACTCACAGGGAAAAGGCCTGTCCTTGATTGGGGGGTGGTCTGTTGAGGTCTAGTTTTGCTTCAAGTGATGGCTTGCTTGTGTTCCTTATAAAGACAGAGGATCTGGGCTGCCAGGAGGGTCTTGCTGTGGATTGAGATTTGAGGTTCTGAGTAGCCTGAACTTGCTCGAGGTTGGCAGACTGGAGCCAACAGACAGAATGTTTATGAACCAGGTCCACCTTTACATTTGGGGTCTAATGAGAAACCTGTGTGTTTGGAGTTGGGGGCTCTTGAGTGGCCTGTGCTCCAAGGGGCCCTTCTAGATGGGGTCCAGGGTGATTGGAGTTGACTTGGTCACCTTGGGACCTCTGGTAGTTAGATATATTTTGGAGACCCAGGGCAGGAGTGGGCCGGGGCCCTTGCGTGGAAGGAGCTCGTGGGTGCCGGAAGGGACTGGGCAGGGGCCACCTTGGTCCAGGAACTGCAGCCGCTGTAGGTTGAAGGGTATGCCGACCATCAGGTCCAGCTCCTCTTTGAGCTCCCGCACCGTCATGTCATTGCGGCAGTTGGCCACGCGGAACAGCTCCCCAGTCTCCTCCAGTTTCACCCGCAGGAAGAAGACGTCAGGGGCCAAATCTGGCGACACAATGGAGGCGCGCGGGTCCCCTGATTGTCCCTTAATCCGCGCGCGGGCACGGCTGGTGGGGTGAGCGGTGCGCGCGCCCGCCTTGGGGTCGTGCCGAGGGGTACCCCCCTGCGGCTTCCGCGGCCGCACGTCCGCCCCCGCCACGTCCGCCGACCTCCGCATGGCCCGCGTCATCCCGCGCGTCATCACCGCCCCCGCTTGGGCCCCCGAGACGGGAGAGGGGGCGCCCACGCTTCCGGTTCCCCGCCACCTCCCGCCGCAGCCCTCGCCAGCCTCCTAGAGCTGTGGGGAATCGACTTCCGTCTGTCCAAGGCAGAATGCAAGATCAGGGAGAACCATCCGGAAACGCTAGGCCCACCGTTTCTAAGGTGGGCTCCAGGACTGCCCCCATGTGCTTCCAGAACACAGTAACCCAAGCAGACCTGGACCACAAAGGAAGTGACCCAGGCCTGCGTGGAAACGGCATCAAGCCCATGTATCCTGACACTACAGCATCCTCGAGGGAGGAAAGTATGGAATACATTTTCATGGGACAGGCTAGGCTAAAACCTTTTCAAGTAGAGCTCACACCGGGGGTGGGGGTGGGGACCTCAAATATTAGACCCCAAGTAAGGTCTTCAGGGGTTGAAGGAAGCACCAGGGAAAGGGCAGGGGGCCAGAATACCTTTGGAAAACTCTGTTGTTATCAAAATAAAATACAGCTTGAAAAAATGCATTTGGTACAGCAGTTACAGAAATATGAGCTGAGAGGCACAGTGGTCCAGGCCACCCACGCACCTGGGGACAGGGGTAGGGTTCAAGATGACATCCTTGACTATACAGTAAGCCAGAAACACAAAGGGGGAGGGGCTTAATCCTTTTATATCGAAGAGAGGTTCGTTCTAAACAACAGATAACTCATTTGTAGAGCGCCCAGGGTGGCCCTTTTTCCTGCAGAACTGGATCCCAAGGCTCCACCCACGCAAGGTTAGCTCTCTACCTATCACAGAGCCATAGTCTACACAGGAGGCTGGCCTTGTTACCTGAAGGAAGTGTTCACAATGGATCGCAGTGCCCAGATTCTACCTCAGAACACCGGTCTTAGTTCTTTTATTTTTGTTTATTCAAGACAGGTTTCTGTGTAGCCCTGGCTGTCCTGGAACTAGCTCTGTAGACCGGCTGAGCTTAAGCACAGAGATCGGCTTTCCTTTGCTTCGGGAGTGCTGGGATTAAAGGCGTGTGCCACCACCGCCCTGGCTTTTTGTTTTTCTTTATAGAAAATTATGCTCTGTAAAGAATCCAAGATTCCAGCTGATTTTAATAGAGGCATCTTCATTCACTTCGTAGGCAATAAAAGCTTGCTTGTTGTAGAAGCCCAGCAGTATGGTCTGTCTATTTGCTGTAGGCACACAACCTAGACTGTTCTTGTTTTGTTTTTTTAAAATCTTTTGCCTCTAACTTTGATAAATTAACTCTGCCAAAGCAGCCCAAACGTCGTCTGTCTTGCTGAGTTCTTTATACATTTCCCATTCTGTTTGGCAAGTGTAGATTCTTCTTTTTTAAATAACAAGATCAATGGCATTTGGGGACCTACAGGGGTATTCTGTATACCAGGAAATTCAACATATTAAGTTTACAGAATTTTTGTTGTTTTGTTGTGGGTTGCTCTTCCCACCTTTGCCATGTTAAAATCAGAAACAAAGCTGGGGTAGACACAGGTACAGAGCCATACCCAAATGTCTACAGTATACAGAATTATTAATGAATGGAAAGCTTTTTAATCTATACAGCATCTTTCTGTTTTCTGTGTACTTAAACCAACATAGAGTACCTAACTCCTCAAACCAATGTTGCCTGGAGAAAGTGCTGGTCAAAATTATGGCTTTTTTCTTTTGAGTCTAAAGTGTAAGTCAATATCCATGCATCTCAGCAGTCAGCCTCCTTCCCCCACCTGAGTCCCTATTTTTGTTTGTTAGTTTTTGTTTTGTTTTTCGAGACAAGATTTCTCTGTGTAGCTTTGGAGCCCATCCTGGACTCACTCTAGACCAGGCTGGCCTCAAACTCACCTGCTTTTGCCTCCCGAGTGCTGGGATTCAAGGCATATGCCACCACTGCCTGACTGAGTCCCTATTAAAAACAACCTATGGCTCGCTACTCTCAAAGACCAATACACATTTTTCCCATCTCTGAAGGGAATATCCTGAGTACAGTGGTTTATAACAACAATACATGACCCTAGGGGAGCCCACAGCAGAGGACACAGTTTAAAGGTCACCGAAGCAGCTGCATGGAGCTACGTGTGCAACAGTTCCAGAGCAGATCACGACTTCACATGACGTTTGTCCACTGTTGGGAGGCTAGTGTTACAGTCATATATTTTCTTCCTGTCAAGTTATTTACATATGTACAGTATTTCAGCTGGAGATAAAATACAATGCTATAAACTCCATTTTCTCAGAAAGGATTAGGGCAGCAAGCCCAGAGAAAACATGCAAGCTTTTATTAAATTACTTTATTGGCAAGGGAAGCTGTATTTACGTTTGGTTTCCTTGGATAGGATTTCCTTGGATAGGCAGGCCTGGATTTCTTTAGATTGACCTTGAACTCTTGATCTCCCAGTCCCAGCCTCTTAGGTGCTGGGGTTACAGATATGAACAAACTATACCACACTCTGGTGGCGGGGATGGGGGGTGGGAGTGGGAGTTTAAGTAACACAGTCTCTCCTAAAACACAAACGGCTAGTCACAGCTGATTGTGTGGAAGCCAGAGAGTCAGTGGTGCCTAGATCCACAACCTTTCTAAACTGCAAAGAATCAAGTCTGGACAGGTGGGAAGCACAGGGCTGCCCTATCACCTGAAATAGGCCTCCTTCAGAAGCTCCAATACAATTGGATCCCCTTCAAGTGACAGACGTGTACACTGAAGCCATCCCTGTGCACCCATGACAAGGTTGTGTGTGGCTTTACTTTTCCAGTATAGTGGTGTCTATTGCAGTCTGCATCTTTGGTTCTAGGGAAGCAAAAAATGAAACATCTTGGTCCGGGTCAGATTGCAGAGCCAAGAGAGTCTCTTCAACAACTTCAAGATGATGGTTCCCGGCATTTCTAAAATATGCTAAGGAGAGAAAAGTTGGAGTTATATGTGCCATGAACTGTGTTCTAAAACATATCCTAATTTTGTTGTCTTTTAAGCTGCATGTCAAGACACTGGATAAATTTTCCATGAATATCCACATACTTAAGTCCTTTCAAGTGAGAAGTGCCTTATTCCAAAACTATTTCAGAGATTTTAATGGTGGGCTGCCAGAAGTGATAGCGGCTTTAAAAATTATCCCTTTAGATGCTCCTTGTTCTGCGATGCATGAGAACTGGCATGTGTGATCAGCAGCACGGGGAGAAGGCTAGAAATGGACAAACAGGCCACGCTATGGGTGGAAGTAAGGCAGCACAGACACACAGCTTGCACCCACTATCACTCAAGCTTAAACAGCCAAGTGGAGTCACACTGCAGTAGCACTGAGACAGACTTTGGGCTTTCTTTCCTACTGGAACTGGAGCTGATAAATGTGCCCTGTCTAGAGAGTGATAGATAGTTTGTATCTGGTGTGCCCTTGTTAAACAAATGGGATTGTGTTCATCTCTTTAGCTGGCTTGTGCCTCCAATGTGTTGCTATGCAGCCTGCTATAACTCCTTGGGGACCTAGCTGCTACCTGCCACAGCTAAGGTTAACTGAGAAGCCAGCAAGGCCCACACACCCTTCTCCAGCAGTGTCTGCCGCAGGGCCTTGGCCAGCAGAACCCTCACATTTGGCACAGGATCCGATGCCAGGCTCAGGAGGCTGGGAAGCAAGTGCTCCACAAATTGGTCCACAGGAACAGACTCTTCATTGACCACAGCCTGTAGAAATAAGAGCCACAGCCCAGCAGTGACTTTCTCAACATTTCAAAGCACACATACTTCTATAATTCTAACGATATCACTTTGGAACCTGTAGGTTTGAGAGCAGTGCACATGTGAACTTTTACATTTCAAGAACTAAATTTAGTTATAAGCAGTGGCTAATTTTCCTAACATCCTTCCAAAGAATGGCTGACAAGAGCACAGGATTTAGAGGGAAACGGGCTTTGGAGCCTGGTCTCCTTGTGGCCTCAGGTAAGTTGTTTAGCTTTTCTGCACCTGGCTTTTCTCAACTGCACAGTGGCTGACCCTTTGTACCAATCACGCAGCACAGTACCACCACATTGTACTTACCTGGCCAGTAAGAACTTGTTCAAAACCCTGTCTCAGAGACAGGGACCCAGATGCTAGCCCAGGCTTGGGTGTCTGTAAGAGCTGGCCATGTCTGCTTGAGCACAGCAGCAGAGTGTGTGCAGTACACCCCTCCTTTCTTCTCACAACCGATCCTGGATAGCAAAACTAGCCTTGTTTTATGGTAAGAGTGCCACCAATGTGGTGGTGGTGGCACTGAAAGTCTTAGGGCCAACAAGTGAGTGGGGACTTTAGCCAGGTGTGTGGCTTCTGGGTCCTGTGGGTGTTCATGGCAAGGTTAGCATCACTGCAACAATGTATAAGGCCATCAAGGGGCTCTAGGTGCCAAGCTTGCTGTAGGCAGTTGGACTGCATCAGACCAGCCAGCCTGGAACAGCCCAGGAGGATACACTCTACTGTGCAGAGAGACTTGGTTGCCCAGGCCACTGGCAGGGAGCTCAGAGAGAGGTTCTAGGCCAACTAGGTCTCAATCCAGACCTGTCTTGTCACCTTAGTACCTTCTTCCCAGAGCTGTGTTCAGATCAAAATTAACAAGTCTCTGAGGTATGCTATCTCCTGAACATCCTTCCCTTGTTTTGTGTTTTTCTTGCTTTTCTAAATCTTTAACATTAAGCTTCTTTAAAAAAAAAAAACAAAAAACAAAAAACATCTTGTTAGTTTTTCTTGAACAAAATGGGTTGGAATCATTTCTTGGTTCTCACATTATTTTCTACATTCTAGATAAATAATTAAAAACATAAAAGAAAAAAATATTTCATTTCTGCTTTTGCTACACAATCATGTGAATACTAATTTTTTTTCTTCACATATGGCTGCGCTGCGGAAAAATACTGGCTATGTTCCTCTAGACCGACAGGGGGCGCTGGTGAGTCTTCTCACTGCAGTTGTTTTTGAGGCAGGGTCAAGGGACTAAGTGGAGATAGACAGGGCCCCATCAAAGTCAACTGTGAGCACAGCTGGGCAAGCAGCTCCTGGAGATGGCGCCCCAACCCTTTGCATTTGTGGTGCCAAAAGACAGCATGATGAAACATCAGAATCATTACCCTAAACATATAACATTATCAAAATCCTCAAACCAAAACCCACAGCTTTCCAGTTTAGTGGGATCCTGCCTAGGTCACTTGACTTCTCTGGGGTTTATGCTTAACCTAAAACAATTATCCTTAAGGGTAAACAAATGTGCCATTACGTTCTCCCGTGTTCCACTGGGTTCCATACCAGGAGGTCTTACTGGAGAGCCAGATGTACCAAGATGGCTGACATTTAGGTGAACTTCAGTCATGGGGGTTGTAGAGGAGACAAGGGGACATAAATTGTAAGCCTGGGGCATGAAAAGGGGTTTCTGCACCCTCCCCCTGAATGAAGTGTGACAGGAGTGGGCTGGGTCTGGAGGGAGAGCTGGCTGGCTCTTCACTGATTTCATCTCCACAATACCCAGTACACAGCAGGTATCAACCGTGTGTGGGATGTGAACGAGTACCCAGGGTGACTGGACAAGACGTTATACCTCCCAGCTGTTGAGTCTCCTCTAAGGTGAGGAGCCTCAGTAAAGAAGACCAGCCTCTGCCAGGGACAGGAACCTGTGGCTGTGCTGACCTGACAGATGCAGGCAAAAGCTTGCCTTCCACCCCACTTAGGGCAGTGCCGGAACCTGGAGACGAGCTCCTGCATGAAACTGAGCCCCAGAGCACACACACCATGGGAGTAGAACTTCCGCAGCATGGCCACCACCTGCAAGCAAAGTGAGAGAGCCAGCCTGAGGCAGGGCCCAGCAGAGCTGACTCAAAGCAGCACTCTCCACCGCAGGGGGTTGGGGGGGTGGAGAGGGATAGGGGCGGCCATTCTTATGTTCTTGTCCATCTTTCCAATGGATTTACCAGCAAGAGAAAGTAGCTCAGTTCTCACTGGAACACACACGTTTAAATAAGTCATAATACATACATGCACACAGAACTCTGCAAGGGCAATGTAAACAGAGAAGGGGATTAACAGACAAATACATCAAGGAGGAAGGATCCAGCTCTTAAAACACATCATCTTGTGAAATGTTGTAAATTATTACCTTTGAGGATATGGTACTTTTATAACATTTTAATACCATCAAGGAATTTAAAAATCATTATTTTCAAGTAAGACTGTCTTTCTCTCAGGGGGCTGAAGGCTATACACACAGAACAGGGTCATCTTTTCTAACCAAGTCCCTCCCCTTTATGAATTATTCTACAAAGCTGTATAGAATTCAACAATAACAACAAACACACACACACACATAAACAACAATAAAACCCTAAGCTATTATTTAAAGAGTTTCAAATACAAAATGATTCCTGCACATTTACCATCATGGAAGCATAAAATTAACAGAAGGGTAGCCTGAAAACTGATAAAACAATAAAGCTTCTAACTTCCAAAATTAAAAAAGCTGGACTTATAGAGAAAACAACGAACATCCCAGAAAAAAAAAAAGTGTTAAAATGGGAAACAGGTAAGAGTGTGCTGTTTACAAGAACGAGCGACGGGAAGGCTGGCTCCTTACTAGCTTGAAGGAAATCCAGCGCACTTGAGAAACTTTGTCTGCACATAACTTCAGGGCGACGTGCCTCAGGTAATCATGAACGTCGCTGGCGCTGTAGAGTTCCAAGATGAGGATCAGCTGCCTACAATCACAAGCAGGGGGACCCCTACCATTAGTTACTAGTCGATTCCGCTCCTTTCCTTCGGCGGCCGCGCGGGCGCAGCAGCAACAGCCAGAGCAGCGGCCGTGCTGAAGCCGCTGGCACCGAGTGCTTTGTAAAACGGGTTTGGGCGTTCAGGGCGTGGGTACCGAGGTTCCAGCATCGGGCTATGGTTGAAAGGCACACAAAGCTCTGCCCTACAACACACACAATGTAAAAGCAGCCGCAGGCCTGCACTTCCCAGGCCACACCATGCATGGGTCAGCGGGAGCGAGAGCCGAGCGGCGGATGGCGCCCTCGCTCTTTTTCCTGTGTTCTTTCGCCTCCATTTCTTTTTTATTTTGCTCGCTCTTTCCCCCTCGTTCTTCTTTCTCATCCGCTTTCCCCTAGCTCGTTTATGCCCACTCTTTTCAAACCGTTTGCTTTTTACTGCTCGCTTCATCGCGGTCCCCTCCGCACCAGTCTGCGGGCAGCCCTTTCACTCTGGCTCTTTCTGGCTAGGTCTTCCCTTCACTCTCCAGTCCCCCTCACTTTTTCGTTAGCTCTTTTTCCCTTACTCTTTCTCTCTTGCTCCCCCCCCCCCCCCCCCCCCCCCCCCCCCTTCGTTGTTTTTTTTTTTTAATCCCCCTTGCTCCTTCTCACTAGGTTTTTTTCTCCTCGTTCTTTCCCGCTAGCTTTTTTTCCCTTGTTCTTTCTCGCTGGCTTTTTCCCCCTTGCTCTTTGCTCGCTGGGTCTTTTCCTCCTTGCTCCTTCTCGCCAGGTCTTTTTCCCGTGTTCTTTCTTGCCAGATATTTTTTTTTCCCTTGCTCTTTTCTCGCTAGGTTTTTTCCCCCGTGCTCCTTCTTGCTAGGTTTTTCCTCTGTGCTCCTTCTCGCTAGGTACTATTATTCCTTTGTACTTTCTCGCTGGGTATTTTTCCCTCGCTCATTCTCACTAGGTATTTTTCCCTCGTTCTTTCTCGCTAGGTCTTTTCCCCTTGCTCTTTCTCATTAGGTATTATTCCCATGCCCTTTCTCACTAGGTATTTTTCCCTCGCTCTTTCTCGCTAGGTATTTTTTCCCCTCGCTCTTTTCTAGCTGGGTCTTCTTCCTTTGCTTTTCCTCGCTAGGCTTTTTCACTCGCTCTTTCTTGCCAGGTCTTCCTTCCTCCCTCTTTTTCCCCTCGTTTTTTCGATAGGACATTTTTCCTTGCTCTTTCTGTCTCACTCGCCGCGGCCCGAGAGCCCCCGCTCGGCTCGGGCGGAGAGTGGTGTGATTTGCACGCAGGCAGAGGAAATGAAAAAGGGCGAGGAGGAAGCGGGCTGCGGCAGGCTGTTTCATATCGCTCCCGCGGTTTGCAGGGGAGGCAGTGGGGAGGGGGGGGGATGAATATCGCTCCCCGCACAGTCCTTATCGCAGCCCGGGGCTGCAATAAGCACAGTGATGGGAGATAGGGCCGAGCCGCCGAGGCCCAAGCCGGCTCCTGCCGCCAGGGGGAGCACGGCCGCTGCGCCGGGCCCAGGCTTGTTTTTCTCAATTCTTTTGAGTGTGCTGAGAACATGACATAATGACTAAACCTCAATCTCTCAAATTAAGCATAATGATTAAAGCTCACAGCAAAAAGAAAATCTTCCAGTTTGCCCCTGGCACCGGCCAAATCATATCCTGAATAGCTGAAAATGCCAGATGGATTTCTTCAGAAAGATAATTATTTGAGAGATGACTAGTTGTGAATAATGAAAATGAAAACTAAAGATACTAAATGGCCCTCAACAAAAGCCCAAACAAGCACCCCACAAACAATCTCCCCATCACTAAAGTACATTCTCCACTTAGAGAAGGGGGCACTGAACTGCATTCTCCTTCATTATGGGTAAAGCCTAGAACATTCTTTGTGTTGACAGCAGACAGGAACTGAAGAGTGCTCCACATAGGCACGGCACAGCAGCAAGCCTCATGGGCGGGTACTTCTATTTAATAGCTGTCTCATCCAGAGGAGACCTTTTCAGACCTCAATGCTGCCCAACATTCTTTGGCTATTCAAGTGCAGGAGGCACCATGTGTCCTACGGAGAAGGCAGTACACAGAATGCTCAAGAAGGCTTTGCAAAACCACTCTGATTCAGGGGAAAACATTGAAGAGTGGGTGATTCATCTTTTATTTGCTTCAAATAAATTGCCTTATAGAACTGCAGAACACTCCAATTCCAGAGTGACTCTAGCCCTGTCTTCATGTGAAAATGGATGTCTCCCCAGAGACACAGGACATATATAACTCAGAGCTTCAGAATCCCGTTTATACCTTAACAAAAACAAGCTCTCTTTATCCAAAGGAGCACTGTGCTGCTGCTTCAGGTGTCAGCTACAACGAGGGAAGGAGACAACTTCCCAGCTTGTCTCCCAGGGCCCCATTTTCACTCACTCTGCTAGTTCGTACCGGAACCTCCAGTTCCTGCTGCTGTCCGTCACTACAAACTCCTGCAGCTGGCGGAGGTGCTCTCTCCTCTTGTCCTCATGGAGCAGCTGTTGAAAATACAGCTCCATGAATGACATGCCAGCCTCAAGGTGACTCCAGCACTCCCTTTGTTTCTCTGCAGGCTATAAGTTTGTCACCAGCCAAAAGCCTGTGTG
Organism: Microtus ochrogaster; assembly: GCF_000317375.1. NCBI lineage: Eukaryota > Metazoa > Chordata > Mammalia > Rodentia > Cricetidae > Microtus > Microtus ochrogaster. The sequence goes on along the minus strand of NC_022033.1, from coordinate 5,195,447 downwards.
TCTCCCTCATACCTAGCCACCTAGGACTCGGTGTGGCTGACACCCAGTGAAGCACCCCGTGGACAACTGCTGCCTTTCCTCTTGGGGGAGGGTGTCCATGTCCCTAAAACCCGTGGGCTTCCCCACCCCGAGGAGGTGTGTCTGTGTTCAGTGGATGATGGCTCTGCTGCCCCTGCAGGGTCTGAATGGGGTCAGTGACCACCAAAGTCCCTAGAGTGACAAATGAGTTTCTCTAAGTAACTTCTAAGCTCTTGTTTTTATAACCAATCACTTCCCTAGGGGAAGGAAAAAGCAGGAGCAGAAGCACTGCAGTGAATTGCAGGAAAGGTCTTCCTGTGTGCAGGGCTATGGTTTTATTTGGGCCCAACATCTTTCCACAGGTGACCTCTGGGTAAGCCAGGTCACCCCTGGGGACCTTGAACTTTGCCATCCAGAACCCTTCATAAGAAGCACAGCCCTACTGGGTCCAAGCAGCAGCAGAGGTATGAATGTCCATTTTAGATTCCGGGTGCGTTTCAACTGCAGAGTGCGGTTTCTTTCACTGCCACCAAGCTGCTAGCCCATGCTCAGTGGCAGACTGGGGAAGGCCTGCGAGATTCCAGCTTTCCCACCTTTAGGAAGTCATACAGGTGTTTAAGGACTCCTACACGCACTTCATCCAGATCCTTCAAAAACCCACTGAAGATGGGAACCAGGTCGGCTGCTGTCAACTGATCCCCGAGAATCACTGCCAGCTCATGAATGGAAAAGGCGAGGGTCCGCCGGACCTTCCACTAGGGGTGACAGCAGACACAAGAATCAGCATGAGCAAGTGTAATTCAATGTTCCTAGCATTTCCCCAGAGGACAGTAAACAAGCCGGCTCACAGTCACAGGCAAAGTCAGGGCGACAAGCTGTGCTGCAGCCCCAGGGCCTCCTGCTCTGAAGCCGCCCTCTTTCTGTCTGTGCCTCTCGACCAGACCCTTTACCTGACCATCAGAAGCCAGAGTTTCGTATGTGTCCTTCAAGCAGTGCCAGTTCTGCCGGCCGAGGGTCAGGGCCACCCCAGGGAGGCTGTAGGCACAATGCTTGGCGATGTCAGTGTCCACAGTCTGGGCTCTAGCTGGGTCAGTCATGGACACGAACTGGTCGAGCAGAGGCTGAGGGATTATATCCTGAGAAACAGGAGAAAGGAAATCATCACACTGGCAAGGAGGACCAGCAACAGCAGTGCAGGCTCTCACAGCCTGGGCTGAGAACAGAATAACAGAGGGAAAGCAGTAACTAGAGTCAGCTGCCTCAAAGGGGCACCTAGGCCACAGAGAAGAGCCTGGAGAACAGAGTGCATGACACAGCAGCCCAGTGTGGAGACCATGTTCTCCAACAGCCCCGGAAGCTGGGCTCAAGGCTACCCTTGGGATTATTATTTCTCCTTTCCAACTGAAGAGAGGCCTCCCTGGTACAAACAGCACCTGTTTTTGCCTGCCTCTGGAAGAGCAATGTGTGCCAATGACTTAGAATATTTAAGGAGCATAATATTTGTATGGCACAAGGGGCCAGTCCATAAGAGAAATGTACCCAACAAAAGAAGCCTACAAAACTTTTGTGCCAAAAAAAAGTCATTGTCTAAAACATCAGTCTGAGGTTGTTTCCCCCTTGTTTAGCTTTATTAATAGACTTTGAACACTACATCATAATTCTATTAGAGAAAATATTACCAACGCAATTAATTAGATAAACAGTCCTGAGATAAGGAAAACACTGGGTTTCAGTGGCTGCTGCAAAGTTTAACTTAAGGAAGATGAAAGGTTAATCTACTTTGTTTTTTTGTTCTTTCCTTTTGTTTTAAGGAACAAACAAACCTGTACTTTAGATCTGTGCTCCTCAAGTGCCGGAGGTCCCTGCCTCTGCTCCGTCTCCAGGTGCTCACTGCTTCTATTCTGAGGCTCAGTTTGATCCTGTAGAGTTGATGGGACATGTCACCAACTGACACCAAAGGAGGACAGCGTCTTCATCCACCCCCATCCAAGAAACTGTCCTTCATGTCAGAAACAACAAGTTTCAGGAAGTGGGGCACGGCATTTCTCCTGACAGCAGAACATGCACTTCTGCATAGAGGCAGGCTCTGCACATGGTCCAGTCTCTACCTGTGCTCTGGAGAAGGAGCTCACAGCAACTTCAAGGCTGCCGTATAGGCAGCCATGCTGACTGTTAAAGCCAGTGAGGAACAACAGTGTGGGATGTCATCTGCCACTCTTTTAAGGCCTGGGTCTCTTGTGTGTGGTCAACCAGCAGCCTTCAAGACAGCTCCAGAAAGAGGGGTAAGGATGGATTTTCAGAAAGGACAGAGCAGGACCTCCAGTCTTGGCTTGAAGTCAGGCTGCAGTGCAGGTGGCAGGCATGGCAGTGAGGGAGGTCCGGCCAGCAGGGGACTATTGACTCAGTAAACTCTTCTGTGCTCGCACGTGTGCAAACACTCCTAATGTTTGCTCATGAACCTTTGCATTAGGTTAACAATTAAAATGAGCAACAACATTCAATGGTGACATATCAGTCTTTGATCATTGATTAACATTAACTGAGATGGACCTGACCTTCTCCTTCAACCATAACACGGATGTTCAACTTGCACTTGAAATGTCATACTGTCTATTGTGCTAATGGATTCTGACAAATCAGCTCAATATATGATCCAGGAGTCAATTAATACCCCAATAAATGCAATGTTTGCTCTGAGCATGCCACAGGACCTTAGTGCCCAATGTTTACAGAGAAACATGCTGTCTATCTGAAGAGGAAACATGATGGCAGTAACATTTTGGTAGGGCACTCAAGGTCTCCTTTGGGCATGGTGCCTCCGATTCTCCACATGAATCAATAACACGCACTAACACAACATGGCTGGTATCAAATTCAGCACTCTAGGAAGGAATCCTGTCCAAGTCTTGAATGAGCTCACTGTGGAGCACTGGCTTCAGGAGTGATCCATCCTGACCCAACACCACAAGCCCTGTGAGCTCACTTCTCCAAACAGCCCTGGAGCAGGGCGGCATACTGAGTGGTGCGAAGCACCACACCTTCCTGGAGAACCTGTGAGAGAACCCTAGCTCTTCAGGACAGTCACGTTTCCAACCACTCTGCCATCTGCACCTCCCCTCCCCCTGCAGCTGTGGCCAAGGAGAGCCAGGAGGAGAGCAAAGGCAGGAGGACTTCTGGGGTAGGGTTTCCTTCTTCTGTTGAGCACCCTATGCTGACATGGACAGACAGCACAGAGGTATGATCCACTCTGCCTCTCTGAACATTGTGGGACAGGGGTGCTCTGCCGTCCACGTGGTCTCAGTATTTGCAGCTGAGGCCCCTGGCTGACCTCATCTGCGCTCCAGGGTCAAGCTGAGATCCACCAGCTTAGCTTTTCTTTTTTTTTTGGTTTTTTTTGAGACAGGGTTTCTCTGTGGTTTTGGAGCCTGTCCTGGAACTAGCTCTTGTAGACCAGGCTGGTCTCGAACTCACAGAGATCCGCCTGCCTCTGCCTCCCAAGTGCTGGGATTAAAGGCGTGCGCCACCACCGCCCGGCCCAGCTTAGCTTTTCACACATACCTTGGAAGACCTGGCTGAGGCGCTCTGCTGCCTTTTTCCAGTTCTGCCTCTGATAAAGAGGCCCCAATACTAACACACTCCACCAGGGACAATGGACTAGACTTTTCTCCCCTATAGTTAGGGTTTCTACAGGCAGGTAACAAAGGAAACAGGCCTGTTTTCTTGGCATTTTATAGAAGCAACACAGGCATCCCATCCTTTCTTAACTAATCTAAAGGCACCTTTGACAATTTAGACACTTGAGATTAAGATTGTGCCAGTCGCTTATTTGAACAGGCTTCGGGTAGGGATGATAAATTAATAACTACAGTCAGAATTTCAGTCCTGTCAACAGCAGTGTGCACTTGGCTCCTGAAGACCGTGGACTTGCAGAGTCTGATCACGCTGATTCACAGTGGCGAAAAGGCATCAACTTACCCGAGGCCTGGGCAATGAGAGACCCCAGTTTAAACTGGGCCAAGTGAAAGGTAGGGGAACGGGAAGGTACATGGATGCCCAATATCAAGATGGTTAGGAAGCTTCTAGAGAGTCAGGCAAGGAGGAAGTTCAGGCCCTTCTGGTTTCACTTGGGGCCCTGGTCTCACAAGGGTAGGAGAAAGCAGGTGACGTGGGCTTTCTCAAGCCTCCCCTCTGAGAAGGACCAGCACCAAGCAGCTGGGGATAAAAGGATGTCACTCTCTGTGGCCTTCGTCAAGTTAGAATTCACCCTCTTCTGTTATTAAAGACGTACGTGACCGCCAGAAATGACCAGGACATTTACACCGTTAATCCCCCAGGAGCACTGCCTGTCATCCCCCCCCGGAGGGGGGGTTGTTTCTGGTGCCCACCCTGTTCCCAAGGAAGGGATTCAGGGTGATCAATCACCTGATTGATTGGTTGTCTAGTTATCCAAAACATGACCTTAAGAATGAAATGAAATTTGCCATTTATCTTCTCTGCGGGGATGTATTAATAAAAGCAAGCATGGCTTTGTGATTTCTGTCACATCCTCAGTGGCTGAGGGACAGGGCAAGTACTTACTGTGCTCTGTAATATCCTGGCCACAGAGAGCTCGTTCTGAGATGATGAAGCCGACAGGAGGATATGATTGTCGGAGACAGGGCTAGGATCTGAAACGGGCTTTTCGTTTAGACCTTCTGTCTGCCTGCCCTCGGGTTCATGAGTGGAGTCGAGCTGCGTTGCTCTCAGTGCGGCAGATAATACCTGAACTTGAGCTACAAGAAGAGAAGTAGCAAGAATTTTAATAACTATATGGGGCTGGGTATGTGGTTCAGTTGGTAGAGTGTTTACCTAGCATTTAGAAAACCCTGTTTTGGATGCCCTGCACTCCATAAGATGGATATGACAGCGCTTACTTCTACATAATCCCAGCATGTGGGAGATGGCAGCAAAAAGACCAGCAGTTCAAAGTCACTCTCTATTTCAAAGCAAGTACCAGACTAACTCGGGCTTTGTGAGAGCCTGTCTCAAAAAAAAATTGTAAAAAGATTTTAATAATTGAATGTGGATCCTGGACTGACTTGAGGGGTATGCACCAAGCCTTGGCCTGGGAATGGGATTCTCCCTAGAGGCACATATGTGTACCTCCTCCAGAACTGGAGACTGTCTAGTACCAGACTCTGGAGTCTAACCAAGATCTCCCAGCCCAGTGTGATGCTAGCCATATCAGCCACACTGAGCGCATATCTGGATTCAAACCACATTTGTCAGGAAGAATCAGTTCAACTCTATTGTCTCTCACAAGAGAACAAAATGAGGTTACACAGGGAGAAGCTGGGAGGCCATCCTCCTTGACAAGGGTTGTCCTACTACCCGTTTATAAAGCAGGACGGCTGCCTCCCTCCCACTCAGGCATATGCATGCGCGTACATCTAAGTCTATTCTCACACTAGTGTGGTTGCTCTATGTGAACCTACAGAGTTTTCTACACAAATTAAAGCTGTATATTCCCATCTCCAGAGCGCTGGGCACATGCACTACCTATCCCCCAAGTGCAGCACACCAGGCCCTCTGCAATAGCCAGAATATAAAATGTGTCATTTGTTTCTGCATCTCTGGGGGTACTGACTTCTTTGGGATCTGGGGAAAGCTAAGAGTCCTTTATGTAAATATGTGCAGAACACTACAAACAATGGCTTTTCAGGAGCAGGAAAAATACCTGTGGCCTATCCCTTGACCTCCAGGGTGGAGATCCCTCCATTTTCTCTGCCCCCAGGAATGACCAGCTTCCTGCCCTATGCTGCTTCTGGACACCTCTCTGTCAGTCCTCACCACACCCTAGGCAGAGTTGCCTATACAACCCCCTCTGGCAGATGATGTCAGCCCCAGCAGCTCTCTTTATGGGAGGAAGGGGAGTGTCAGAGCAGCTACAGGAATGTGCTGGTCCATGTCCAATCCTCTGCCTGTAGCAGTCAGGCAGGGAATGCTTGTTTGTCCCTTGAGCAACCACTGGGCTCCTTTACTTAGTCTCAGGGACAAAGACTAATCATGGGGCAATCTGAACCTTCGCATTTCCTTTCCCCAAAGCATCACAGCTCTTTGCCTTGTAACAGCAGCAAGTCTTGCTTTCCCAGTTCCTCTGACTCAGGACAAACACAAGTCTAACACTGTTGATTGGCTGAGGACTAACTGGGGTATGCACGACACCGGGCATGGATTAGGAGACTGGCTCCGAGACCCCACATTTGGTGGGAGCATTAGTCATGACATACAAACACCTCAAAAAAGTTGTACTTTCCCTGGTTGCATAAGACAGAAACCTTAGGACTTAGTGAAGGCCTGAGGCAATGGGTTCCAAAAGGAGGGCCTCGCAGGGAGTGTGAGAAATGACATCACTGTCCCTGGAGCTAATAAACCTTCCGTAACCACAGGTATGCCCAAGCACTGTCCCCTGTTCTGTCAGGGTCCCCTCCAGGCTGTGCACACACTGTCTGGAAACCCTCTTCACACAGTTCCTGTCTGGAGATATCAGACTGGACTAGGCATGACCCTGAGTAAGGAGAGTTAAGAGATTATACCGACAGACATTGCACCATAGGGGCCTGGTGGGGAAGAAAGCAATCCTGTGCCATCCACAACACACAGACATCCTGTCTTTACCTTGAATGTCTGGGTCCTGCAGCAAATGCCCCTGCAGACTCTGCAGGACTTTCTGGATTTCGCTTCTGGCCACACAGCTGTCACATGTAGCCTCAGGTCCACTGTGGCTCTCTTCCAGGGGTCCAGCCCCACTCAGAAGCACCTCCACTTCTTTGCTTATGTCAGGCAGAGGAGTTCGCCAATACAGGAAAGTACTGAATGTGTCCTCAGAAGTCCCTGGACCTGCTTCATGGTCACTGTTGCTGAGACAGCCACTGCCCCCTGGGAGCTCTGGGAAAGCCCCAGTCCTCTCAGCTAAGGTTGGAGAAGAGCTCCGTGGCTGGCTTTCTGCCGTGACTGCGGAGGAGCTGCTGTCATGCCGGTGACCAGTCCTGACCGAGGCCTCTTCTGGAAGAGGGTCTGGCTCTGTGTGCACTGCTGCTTTAGGACTAGAGCAAAGGAGGGAGCAAGCTCTCAGCACCACAGAGCATTAGGGAAGGAGGCAGAAGCAGGGGCCTCCACCCTCCTGCCATTGTGTCAGAAGACTACTACCTCACAGCTGCACTCAGTACCACTCTGTCCCCTGGGAGAAAGGTGTGTACTGAAAATACCCCTAAAGTTTATCAGTACCCCAGGAGGGGCAGGCTTTGGAAAAAAAGGCTCAGGCACCAGCAAGAGCTGACTGTGTGCCAGTCTCTTGGAAAGCCTTGATGAGGAAGACCTGGTCCCGGGAATGGCACAGCACAAGCACTATGAGTGCAGGAAGAGGAAGTATGGAGGATGGGGACATTGAGTGCAGGAGGAGGAAGTATGGAGGATGGGGACACTGAGTGCAGGAGGAGGAAG
>NC_022033.1:5160868-5187497 GCF_000317375.1 Microtus ochrogaster | reverse complement strand
GAAGTATGGAGGATGGGGACACTGAGTGCAGGAGGAGGAAGAAGTATGGAGGGATGAGAAGGGTCTATATGCAAAGGTGTCAAGTACCCACACAGTCCTACCTCACACTCTTGCATAAAGGGGTGCTTAAAAATTACCTCAATATTGTCAGTCCATGACCACTATCTTCATAGGGCAAGCTAAAAAGCCAAAGATCAGACTTCACACTAGTAAGACACTGAGGGTCAACACAGCACACAGGGATGGGGCCTTTGTATACACAGAATGTCCCATGTCACAAATGTATGTCTGGAACACTTCACCTTTTTCCCTGTGTAAATTCTCCAAAGAACTCCATTACTCGAGGAGAGAAAGAATTTTCTTTACAGGTCATCATTTCATCCCCACACTCCGTGAAGATCTGATCTAACTGAAGAGATGTGGTAGCTCCGTTATTTATAACCTGGCAGTCATGTTTCGAAATCATTATTGCAATTACTTTTTGCTTCTTTACATAATTAAAGCTCTAATATTCCATCTTGCCCAGAAGGTCACTATTACTAAATCTGGAGATGAGATAATTGCTAGAATTCTAGATGGATGCTTGAGGTGAAGGGGAGGGGGGCGGGTTGTGCCAAGTATCCTGGCTGGAGCTTACCGGTTTGAGGAGTCTGCACTGCAACTGGTGGGCCTGGGTGGTCCAGAGGCAAACCCTGAGTCCACCTCTTGGCTCGTTGGCCTGATGCTCGGGGTGCCATCCTCCCGAATGGACAGGCCAGCTTGGGGTGGGTTTGCAAATGTGGAGATAAAGGGGCCGAGTGACTGAAAGGCCGCTTGGCGCACCTGGAACCAGAGCACACAGTGTTGACCTGCAGCAGGGACCAGATCTGACACCAGGGAGGGACAGAGATGGCCGATCTCAAGTTTGCTACTTTCTAACCACCCACTAAAAGCCAAGTAAACCATTATCAATGGAAAAGAGGTAGATTTAACCCCACAGCCTAGTCTTCATGTTTCTAGACTGTGAACTCCACTCACCACTAGACTTCATGAAGTCTGTAGGAAGACCTCACTGACAGTGTCCAACCTGCCTAGGGCAGTATAGGAAAGAGAATAAAGCACTTAGAGATTTTTCTTCTCAATTCTGGCTTCTACATTGTGCACTTTCCCCAAGTGTTGAACTGTGTGCCTCTTTCTTGGTATTTACCCCAAAGACTTTGATATTTTAGTTACCCTAATTTTGATCTCACAACATCTAGCTCTGACTACAGCCATCAATGAATGAAAGGGAAAAAAATAAATAAGCCAGAAACCAAGACAGAAATTGGAGACAGCAGGACAGATGGAGAGATTGACACTTGGAGGCCAGTTGTGCAAGTACTCACCCATCGACAGGGATCACTGATGAGTCTGATGAAGAGGGGCGAGAGCTGGGTCCTACGGACCTCAGGGGAGGTGTTGCAGCTCACAGCCATGAAGCACTCCGCGCATGCTTTCCGCATCCCCCACATGTTATCGGAGCAGAGCTCAAAAAACGTTGGTATCTACCAGACAAGCAAAAGCTACTCAAATATGAGTACCTGTAGATGGTCAGGACCTGTCCCAATAGCCTATAAAGGCAGAGCCACAGGGGCATAACAAAACAACAATAAAAAGATAATAGCAAAACATTATCTAAAGGGATCACATAAAAGAAACAGTAAGTAGGAAAAGAAAGCATAGCTCTTTCACCACCTAACAAGTGATTTGGTTAAATTTAAGAAGATAATGGAGAAAACAACAAAGAGAAGGGCCAACACTCCTTTCTCAGCTAAATTAGACCAGCTCAAAAGTCAGAGACTCAGTGAACGGCAGACTCACCCAGCCACGGGCACTGTCTTTGACCAGGGTATTGTCAGGCTGTGGTAGCTGAGAGCAGACATGGGCTTACGCCTGTAATCCCCCTGTAATCCCAGCCCTCAGAAGACTGAGGTGGAAGGATTACACATTTGAAGCTGGTCTGGGCTACACAGACTGTGAGAATATAAATAATTCCTGTCTACAGACATGCAAATTATGTCCAGAGGAAGGTAGATGACCTGTCTATTCCTCTGGAAGTCACCTGGATTCTGTGCTCAGACTGTGAATGTGTCCTGTGGGGCTCTCCATTGAAATTGGGCTGTTATATTTTTCTGGTTTCCTTTATTAGCAAATGAGTTAAATATAATTTTTTTACCTATGTTCATTTATGTCTACATGAAGTTGACCATTATATCTTTAAAATTTTATCTTTTAAAGAGCTTTGATTTTAATATCCTAATGTAAAACACTTAGCTGAAAACGTTTCACAAATGGGAGCATGGTGTGACAGAGGGAAGAGCCACCTACAAGAAAATGGCTGTGCTGGCCACTGCTGCCCCCACCAAAGACATCAACGAGATGCTCATGTTCTTGGGGCCTTCAGAGCAGAAGCCCAGGATAAATTGTCTTGGCTTACAATGGCGTTGATGTGGCTTACACTTTAAATAAATAAAATGTGCTTCTGAACTGAAATTTAAAAATCAATTTGGAGATGATCCTCTTTGAGGTTAAATTCCAACCGCAAAGCTAGAGCATTAATGAGAGACAGGTGCAGTTTGAGAGCCCAGCAGCCGCCCAGGCCAAGATAACCCAGTACAATCCCTGTCCTCGAGGTACCCATCTGTGAAACCCTCACAAGAGGTCCTATGAACTAAAGGGTACAGGGGGTGAAAAAAAAAACCTTCTACAGCATGTGGGCAGATGAGTCTGGGCAAGACAAGAAGGCCCGAGTGCATTCCAGCTGAGCGAGCAGCGTGTGAGGGTCTCTCAATGGACAGGCAGAATGGTCTTAAGAAGAGCCACTGCTTCACAGGAGTGAAAGTCATGGGGGGGGGCACTATAGATGTGGTGTTCCATTGGCCACATCAGTCACATGAATTTTGACTCCCAGTTGAGATGTGTGGCCAGAGCTGAACCCAGCCAGACCAGCACAGTGGGGCAGATGTGGGGTGACTGCAGGCACAGTAGAAGAGATACTTTTTTTTTTTTTTTTGATTTTTTAAGACAGGGTTTCTCCGTAGCTTTTGGTTCCTGTCCTGGAACTAGCTCTTGTAGACCAGGCTGGCCTCGAACTCACAGAGATCCGCCTGTCTCTGCCTCCCGAGTGCTGGGATTAAAGGTGTGCGCCACCACCGCCTGGCGAAGAGATACTTTTTAAAGAGAACTGAATGGTGACAAGGCTCTGTATTTTAACCCAGAAACCAAGAAAAATATGCCTAGTGTTTGCAGGCTCAAGGGCAAGAAAGAGCACCAGGAGGGGTGGTGAGGAGGTAGCAGAGAACACAGACAGAGGAGGCACAGGAGACGTGACCAGGAGTGAGAACAGCATCAAGGTCACAGGGCACATCACAGTGTCTGGGCTCTCTGTGCCCACCCCCTTGCCGACAGACTTGCAAAGCACATCAAGAAGTGTGGCAGCAATTACGATTGGCAAAGCTTCACATACCAAAAATTGCTCAGTGGCTTCTTGTCCAACAGCATGACAAATATCACCAAAATGCGTGGCGCATACCTGTGAAAGGCAAAGGCCTACCCATCATTTCTTTTTCTTTCTTTTTGTCTTAACAAATTGTAAAGCCTAACAAGCAGGAACTCTGAGAGCAATTATCCCTCTAGTCAGACAGCTAACAAGCCTGTACCAGGCCCATCGCCCACACAGCACCATGCCAGGTGCCTGCTGCATTGAAAACAGGGATTTATAGGAGGTTGCCCACTTCTTTGGCTTCCTGGCTCCTAATTGCTCTTGATGCATAATGCATTTGGTAGTGATAAGGCAGAGCCTGTTCGCTTCCCTGCATAGTGAACGAGACCCCCAGTCCTGACCATGCTTGCCACATGGCCTGAAGAGCAAGGTAGAAGCTGGGGCTTCACTACCTCTAAGTAGGGCTGAGAAAGCTAAATCTTGAGCAACCCAAAGGGAAACCAGGAATAGGGTGGAAGGTGCAGAGATGACAAGAGGGTTCTGGAACTAATCATTCCAAGGAATCAAAGAACCCGTGAGTCTGCCCAATGTTACCCAGCCAGCAGTGGCCCTCCCAAAGTTGACTAAACAAGTAGACAGGGACACTAGAGGGACAGTCTGCAGTCTCTTATGCTCCCACCTTTCGAACTTGGAAGAGTTTCCCATCGCTGCACAGTTCACAGAACCGAGGCAGCAGCAGGCGCTTAACTATGTTCTTCTTCAGCATGGATGCCATTCTGCAGATTATCTGTATGCAACAAGAAGAGCAGGATAGCCTGACATACCAAAATGTCTCCATCACAGGGATAAAAAGACATGCATTTGAAATAGTCCTCAAATACCCAGGAAGGAAAACACAGGATACCTTCGAGTTCTGTCAAGTCAGATGGTCAGCAGAGGCCAAAGCTGTCCCTAACATTACCCAGATATGAGCTCTCCTGCAGCCCCATCAGTAGCTGCCCAACCCCTACCATGCACCACCTGACTGATCTTCACTGGATGTTTTACCTCCAGGATGGTGACTGTCCCACTTTTCAGATGAGGAAACCAGCACAGAGACATGTCAAGTGGTGTGAATACAAATGAAGAGCCTTGAGGTGAGACACACCACAGGACACACATGTAACACTGCTCCACACGGCTGTGGGTGAGCAGGCTTCACACTCCACCCCTCCTGAGCTGAAAACTGAGACCCCAAGCAAACACTACAGGGTTACTGGTTTGAGAATTCAGGTTTGAGCCTTCCAGGAAAGCTGGAAAGAGTAGAGTACTTTGGGAGGAGGCCAGAAGGGAGCTAAGAAAGAAGAGCTCACCATCATGATGTGATTTTTTCTGCCTCACTAGACAGTCTATGAACTGGGTACATACAGAGAAGATGATGAGGGTCACATGACTGCTGCCTGGAAAGCAGGATATGGAACACTTCTCACAGCTAAGGTAACACTCTTCAGAGAAAAGTAAGAGAATCTACTTTCTATTTTATCAACAAGATACAAAACAAAAACAAAATCTGCACAGGCATGGACCTTGCATCATTAAAAAATAAATAAAATGAGCATGAGACTAGAAAGTGTGATCCATAGTTTAAAAAACAAAACAAACAAACAAAAAAAAACCAGTACTCAGAAGTTAGAATTTACAAACTTTAAAAAGAACATAAAGCAGTCATTATAAACATGCTTGGGAACTACAAAGAAAAGATAGTTATAATTAATGAGCAGATCGAGACTCTCATCAAAGAAACAGAAACTACAGAATAGAATCATACAGTAACAGAGCAGCTTTGTAACAGGTGCCCTTGAATGGAACTGGACTGAGAAACAGCAAGTTAGGGAAGGTGTCAACTCTGGGTGTGCCTGTGTGAGCACCTCCAGGAAGAAGCTCCTGGCCCAAGAGTGCTTTAATCCACTAACCGGGGTGGTAGGGCCTGTCTGGGATGAAAGAGGTAATGGGGGCATCTGGGACTGGATCTGGCCCTGGCCTCTCCTATTCCTGTTCTCTTCTGCTCCCTGTCCTCCTTGTTGTCAGCCATTCTGCCTAATATTTCCAATCATGAACAGATGACAACCTCTGAAATTGCAAAAATAATAAAGCAAATAAGTATTTCCGTCTTGTGAGTCCCTTTCATCAGCCACCGTCACAGCAGTGAGCTGCAGCTCTCCATAAGCCTTGGAGATCAACTGCCCTGTGGATAACAGCTACGTAAGTTCAGCAAACTCAAGAGTCAGCTATTTGAAAGCAGTGAGAGCCAACCAAAAGGCAGAGATTGTATGTCTAGATGCCCTTAAAAGATGAAGGCCAGCCAGGAGTGTTGGCATAGGACTTCGATTTTGCACTCAAGAGTCTGAAACAGGAGGATTATGAGTTATGGTAAATTCAAGACCGGCCGGGCCTACACAGTGACATTACCTCAAAAAACTAAAAAGGAACCGCATTGCAAAGGAAGGAGTGTGTGAAGGAACAAATCCCCAAACTTCCCAGACCCTGTAAAATCTAGGCTGCTCAACAAATAAGGAGTAGGATAACAAACATTGTTAGGGTCCATTGAGAGAAGGAAAGAAAAAAAAGCTTGGGGAAGATACTGTATCTATAAAAGCTTAAGAATGAAAGCTGACTTCAGAGAGAAACAGGAGACCCAATGGCAACAATGGCTTTGACACTTTACAAAAAGAAACAGAGCTATAGACCCACAGTTCTATACCCAGCAAAACTAACATAAAAAGTGAGGAAAGTAAGGACTCCTTTAAAACCAGAACCACTCGGAGCCTTGAAGGAAGTTCTTCACATGGAGAGAAATGACAGGAAGAGCAGTCACCAAAATTGGCAAAATTCAGCATAAAAAATGCTATTATCTTTCTCTTAGTAATTTCTTCAAAAGATATAACTTTTTAAAAAAATTATAAAACTACACTTTCTGATTTATAATGTAACACACAAAACAACAGCACAGAGGGTAAGAGCGAGTGACAGACTATGCTGACAAAGAAATCAAAATGTAGCCCTAAAACTATTGTTACCCCAACACACAAAGAAAGAATTAATAGAAGAACAAAAACTGGTAAGAAAAATGGCAAAAGGGTGGAAATAAATCCAAACATGTCAACAACAATATCAAGCAAAATGGATTAAGTATGCCAATTAAAAGGCATAAACAATGAGGCTGGATACGAGAAACTCAATCCTGTGCCCTTGAAAAAAAAACTTGTAAATATAAATAATTCTTGATGATACGTTAGTAACTCAATGCATAAGCATTGAACCTGCCTCTTTAAATACAGCAGAAAAGATAGGTTCAAAACCACTGCTTCCTTTCTACAAACCGAGCAGGCTGAACTCTAGAAAACAGAAGGGAAGGAACAAAGTAGAAAGTCATAGCAAAGCAAGCAATTGAGAAAGTAAGGTTTAAAACTGTGTTGAAATGCTAAAAGAATTGACAATCATGAATGAAAGGAAGCACTAGAGATCTGTCAGACAGTGAAAGGGTAAGTGAGCACTGCCAATAACTCTGTCCTAATAAATCTCAGTTCAGATGGAGAAAGTAAGTTCTCTTGAACGCTGGACAAAAATGAACTCTTCATGTGAATTGAATTTATCAAAACCATGTCATGCCACAAAGAAAACTCTAGAGCCATATTTTTGACTGGTGTGCTCTAACAAGAATTTAAGAAGAGAAAAGGTCTCTGATCTTAAACAAAACTGCTCAGAAGGGCCACTCCACAGCAGGATGCCAGCTAGGCACAAAGGCCAGTGGGTAAGTCTCAGGAGGAAGCCTACTGCACACTCTCCTTTCTTTCTTCTTTCTTCTTCTCCTTCTCCTTCTTCTTCTTCTTTCTCCCTCTCCCTCTCCCTCCCCCTCCCCCTCCTTCTTCTTCTTTTTTGGATTTTTGAGACAGGGTTTCTCTGTAGCTTTTGGTTCCCTGTCCTGGAACTAGCTCTTGTAGACCAGGCTGGCCTCGAACTCACACAGATCCGCCTGCCTCTGCCTCCGGAGTGCTGGGATTAAAGGCCTGAGCCACCATCGCCAGGCTTTCTCCTTACTTCTGAAAGGACACAGCAGCTGAGAATTTGGCAGACACCATCTCTGACTATGTCAAAATTAGCATAACAGTATTTGAGTCCTAAGCTTCCTGCCATGACATATCAAGAACATGTTTATGTCTATGACATTCCTGTCAGAGAAACAGAGGCTAACACCAAAATGGAGGAGACAGCAGGCAATGCTAAGACAGAAGAAGAACTGGCCTAGACTATGTTGAGATCTCCCAAACACCTAGAAACCACCTAAGATCAGGAGAGCAGAGACAGGACGACTCAGGGCCAAGAAACTGACAGGCACGCAATGTCAAGCTAGGTGACATCAGCACTCACTGAAATGCTCTGACTCCATCCCCGTGCTATCCTTGTGTCAAGAAACACACACCCAAGTCTTTCAATGCAAAATGACCAAGTCTCCAACTCATTCTCAAATGGCTAGTGTGTATGTGTGTGTATAGACACACATATATACATGTGTATACATACATGCATATATACATAGATGCTTTGCAGAATATATATACACACATGCTTTACACACATATGCATATGTCTGTGCAAACGGAAAAGAAAGGATGGCACACATAAAAGTGACAAGCTACAAGAGAAATGGGAACAAGGGCACATAGGAGCTCATGTTTATATTTTTCTAATTCTTCTGCAAGTTTGAAATTAAAATAATAAAAAGCTACCTCCTTTAGGAAGAATATTCCAATATAAGTAAACAGGAAAAAAAAAACAGAAGGAAGGAAAGACAGACATTCTGTCTCCAAGATCTGTCTCTCAGGGACACAGCACTACCATAGTACAGTGAAGAATTCTGGGTGGGTAATATAGCCATCATTCTGTTGAGAATTTGTACACAGACAAGAGAGTGGGGGAAGGGGGAGAAAGAAACACAAAGAAACCTAATTGGGGTGAGGGAAGGGTAATCCAAGCCCCGAACACAAATCAGGAAAAGGCCTGTCTTCAAACTCTGAGGACACCTGTTTCTGATGTAATGTTTAGCTGAGTGTACACTGACAGCCACAATAAATGAGGGTGTGAGACCTCTGTATCCAGGGCAACGGGGAACTAAAGAGCTCCCTGTATCTCTTTCCACTCCTCCTCGTCCACCACACCCACATGACCTTATTACTATACCATAGAAGACAAATCCAGAATCATTAAAAGGCAGCACACAGTGACAAGAAATGAGATTCCAGCAGCCCTGGGAAGCACTTGTGTGGAATGATGGTCGTCACCAGTTGCTCGGAGCCAACTATTCTTTACAGCCCACCACAGCATTCTCTTAAATAAATGCACAAATAAAAATGAGCTCAAAGTAGGGATGACGACAAAAAATGAGGAAGCCTTACTGTGAAAATGTGTTGAGAGAAAAACAGGCTTCTGACAATTAGTTATCATCGCAGAATGCTAATGGCCTCCCTGCAAGCAAGAGGAATTATAATTGGTCTCCAGTGGCCTGTTTATCCTGTTGAGATATAATTACAAGATACAGCGCTCACAGTTTTTACCAATCCATTCATCCAACAACTAACATTTATTCGGCACTGACTCTGAGCTTGGCCTTGTGTTGGGCGCTGATGGTGCGAGGCCACAGTGACCCTAGGTCAGAGCTCACCATTTCAAGGGACAGGTAAACGGAACTTCATAACTCAACTGCTACGTGAAAGGAGATGGACATGCAGCAGCCTGTGATCACAGAGAGGAGGCATCACTAGCAGTGATCAAGGTATAGGGAAAGACGTCAGCAAAGCAATGTGCGTATACATGGGATAAGACACGACCTGAGTCCTGTCCCCACAGGACAATCAGAACTGATTGACTGTGACTCCCGACGAGAACTAAAGCTGAGGAAGAGAGAGATGTGTGTGTCATCCATGTGACAGGCCATTTCCCGCGGAACAGCCTCCTTCTGAGCATCTGCAGAGCCACAGCATTCACACACAAGGCCACAGAGTACAGAATGGAGAGGGTATTGTCCAGTCCAATCCGCTTCTACAATCACCATCTCTCTGCTCTCAGTAAACACACGCTATTATTGTAGAGTTTAGGGTACTGCCCACTGAACCAGACAACAATTTTCTTGGGGAGCTCCATAACATACATGTAGTCTTTTCTTCCTCAAATAAAATCACCTACATGCCACATACATTGTCATTTCCCAGCTGAAAAGAAGACAGCCCCACAGCTCTTGGTTTCCAGGGCCCCCTAACTTCCAGGATCCAGGGAAAGAACTGGACCAGAGCACAGTCGGGCCATAGAACAGCATCTTCTGCTCTGGTGGGATCCACAGAAAGACAAGCAAGCTCTCCAAACATAAGATGACAGAGTTGCATGACTGGTCTGGGCATGCACAGTAGGGCTTCAAATCACAAACCAGAAACCAATTTAGTCTGCAAATGGCCTGTGGGGATTGTTTATGGAAGGTTTGTTATATTTTCCAAATAGTCCTACCAAAAAGAAAAAGGGGGGGGGATGGACACCACTGATAAGAATGGAGTGTTTGGAAACAAAATAAAAATCCTGCAGAAATGCCTTCAGCATTATTCTCTGTGGCATTATCAGTCTTTAGGGATAAGATTCTTGGCTGCCAGCTGTAACCTTGGAAACTCACTGGACCAACTTGCAAATGAAAAAGATCTACTTGGCAAAGTTCACTGCTCCACTGCCAAACACCCTGGCTAAATGCTATTATCCAGGTTCATTTTGCAAAGTAAATTAAATTTCTTGTAGAGAAACTTGAAATTTATAAAAGAACCCTGGAGAATTTGAATTTTAATAATCAATTATTCCTCAGACTGATTCATCTTATAAACATATGGAATATGCAAAAAATTAAATTAGTTTAAAAATCCAGACCTTTAACGCATAGTTGAAAAAAACTTTTATATAAATGAAGAATAATTGCCAAACGTTCTGACTCTGCAATATAAGTTTTTAGCTACATGGCGTATAATGCTTTTGCATTTTGGGGAAAAAAAAATAATTCCTTCTTGTAGCATCATTTCTTTCTGAACAAGAAAACAACTATCTGCTCACCCGGCACTCATCATCCAGGCCGGGCCGATCCTGAAGCTCTGAACTGGAACTCCCAGAAAGGGTCCAGCACACAGTCTCATCTGCACGGGCCAACAGAGGGGAGTGCTTGAAGGAAATGAGGTGGACCCATGATGGTCCCTGAACACAGAGGAGGAGCAAGGCCAGGTTGTGGCACTGAGCGAGCACAGCAGAACCCAGCAGTGCTTACCACCAAATAACGAGAGGAGGAAGCCAGGACTACTATACAGCCCCTTACTAATAGTATATGTACCTGATACCACAGGATGCCACAGGGAAAACCAACATGGCAGGGCAGAGGCTGAGTCTCCCCTCTCTGCTTTTGCCAGTGTGCTGCCACACCCACTTGTTAGGAATCTATCACTGCTTACACACCTTCTTGGCATCGACAGAAGACATCAGGTCTGTTGAATTATTCCTGGCCCATGACTGGGAGAAACAAGGGTAAAATCCCCAGGCTGAGGAGTTTTGCCGTGAGAATGGAGATCCTGAGCAGAAGTGGTTTGAGTCAGTGGTTGGCAACACTCACATGGTTGGGACTTCTCCAGCCCTGGTGCTCCAAGAATGAGCATGTCTAAAAACAGGTTCAAAGCTACTAGTGGAACTGCCTTGAATGAGCCCTGGCCACCTTACTCAGGGAATGGTGCTGGCCAAAGTCCAACTCTTGTGAGAATTCAAGTCCTACATTAGCCACCAGGTTTGCAAGCCACTCCCAGGAAGACTTACACTCATGGCCTCTGCTCTGCACTCATCGTCACAGTCAGGAGCAGAGCGCTCCAGCAGAATGGGACACACTTTGCCTTCGATGTCGCACTGGGAAATTAGACCTTGCTCCACAAGAGCCAGCAGCACCTCCTGGCTGGATTTTCTGACCTGGAGGGGAATAGAAGAAGGTGAAACAGGAGATGGGGAGACGCTTTCTCAGGATGGAGACAGCTCTCCCCCAGTGGCCCTCCACTTCCTCTGGGTCTACTCTTTGCTCCACTTCCAGAGAGAGCCCCAGTCTCCTGGTGGAATCATTCCTCCCATATGGACATGTTTTGGGTATGATTCCTAACTGTCATGTGTCTTCCAGAGGGTGAGATTGGAGGGCAGTCCCATGTCTGAAATGCCTCTTATTCTCAGCACACCCTTAGTACAAACAGCAGGTAACACAGAACATCTCATTCTGTTAGTGCTGGTTGGATGGACGCTCATCTGCCCCACTGGCATAGGTATCAGAATGAATGCCAGCATCTACTCCTGCTCCTATGCAAACCTGGATCACCACATACAAGAAGACCTGAGTGGTTTCTGGAAGAGCCCCATCATGGTGGAGAACACTGGCAGGAAAAAGATGCTTCTTGTCCTTGGCCATTGTGCAGTGAGCCAACAAAAGGGTGTAAAGGGACCAAAAGAAGCTAAAGAGGCATTTTTTAGAAAATGAAAGCACTTGAATTCCCATTTATAGAGAGAGCAATGAAATATGCAGTCCATTGTCAAGAAAGGAAGGCAAGAAAATCATAATGGGCCCCAGAAGTGAACAGACATTGTCACCAATGATCAGCCCATAGCAGGGTACAAGAGGGCAAGCCCCGAGGCTGTAGCCACAAAGGCTACATGGCACCACGGCTTCTGACCATAGTGCAGGGAGGGAAACTGTGCTTCAAAAAGATGGCTCTGGTTGTAGTGCTCCAAATGAATGGCAAGCAATGCGAGACAATACAGAGGACCTGCAAGGCATCGAAGGCAGAACCCAGTGCGGAGGGATGAGACCCTGCTAAGTTGGCTGTGTCAAGAAAGGTGATGGCCTAGCAATATTACCCAGCATGGTGACAAGACTGGGTCCTGCTACAATGTTCAGGTGTCACACTGATTGAGGAGCAGGCATATGCCAGGAGCTAAGGACATGAGACAAAGAAACATTTCTGGGGCAGCCTGGACGGAGACTCCCCATTGGAGGTGGCACCAAGTACATGCAGAGTGCACCAGGAGGGAGTCGGGACACTCACAGGCAACCACTAAGGCTACACAGAGCACAGTGGGGCCTTGGCCAGAATAAGTGGCCACCAAGGATGTAGAGAGGACAGCAGGAATTGCAGAGTCAAAGAGGAGACTTGGAGACAGGTGTCCAAAGAGAGGCACTGCCAAGAGCGGTGACGAGTTAGCGCTCTCCAAAGGCATTTATTTCTATGTCAGTCTCTGGAACATGCAGCTACTAGTGGTAGTGTCTGGATCTTGTCTATGAACTGAAAGGTTCAGTCCTTGACCTGTGGCAATGATGGAAGATGTGGGGGACCCTTGGGTCAGGGGGTGAAAGCCTAGCAGAAGAAAACCAAGTCACTGGGTCTTTTCTGGACTCTCATTTTTGCTTCCTGTCCACCACGAGTGAGCTGCTCTGCTCCATGCATGCTCTCTGATATAATGATCTACTCTACACAGGTCCAAAAGCCCAGGAGTCCAAATATACCCCCCTTTTTGTTTCTGCTTGTTTGTTTTTCGAGACAGGGTTTCTCTGTGTAGCCTTGGCTGTCCTGAAACTTGCTTTGTAGACCAGGCTGGCCTCAAACTCAGAGACCTATCTGTCTCTGCCTCTCCAATGCTGGGATTAAAGGCATGCACCACCACCATCAGCTTAACCTTTCCTCTTGGTAACTGGGTTATCTGGTATTGTGACATAATGATAGAAAATGAATGGCCACCAAAACTTCTCTAAAGAGGACCTTTGAAGATGTGATTAAGAGGACTCTGATGCCAGCCAGGATTAGCCCAGTGGTCATAAATGTCATCACAAGTATGTATTATGACAAGAGAAAAACGGGAGGAGAAAATGTGAAGAAATACTTACAAGTGGAGGGTCAAGTGACACAACCAGCAAAAGTTGGGCAGGTGAGGGCAGGTGGACCAACCCTGACAACACTTTTCTCCCAAACTGTGAGAGTAAAGAAAGGCCCGAAGCTTAGAGCTGCCAAGTTCCTGGCACTTTGTTGCAGTTGCCCCAGGGAAACAACACACCAGCAAGGGAAAGGGACCTCAGGTCCACAGAAGAGCATGCTCAGGAGAAGAGGGAGATGAAACCTGGGGACGTGACAAGTTCCAGGTGACAGAAGCAAGGGAAACCTTCATGGAACAGGAACTGAGGGTGAGCTGAAGAAAGCCCAGGAAAGGCTGTCACAGTGAAGCCCTCTGGGGACCAGTGAGTGCTGCCGAGGGCTTAAGAGCACAGAAGTGACAGATCATGTTTTGGTATGAGTGATGATAACAGAGTAGCAACCTGGAGTGGAGCCAAAGGACAACCATGGGCAAAGAGCTCCTGGCCCTGCAGACAGGAGAGAGGGGGTAAGAAAAAGGCTCAGGAAGGCCATTACCTAGGAAGGTCAGAGAAGCAAAGGGTGACTGCTGACACTACCCTGGCTACTGACGCCAGAACAGAAGAAGGAGGAAAAAGAGCAGGCAGGGTAGAGAGAGCAGGGCCAGTGTAAGGGTCTGGTCTCTCTGGTCTACAAAGCAAGTTCTAGGACAGCTAGGACTATTACACTGATGGAGGAAGGTCATTGGTTAATTAAATAAAGAAGCTGCTTGCCCTGATAGGTTAAAACATAGA
Source organism: Microtus ochrogaster (assembly GCF_000317375.1). Classification (NCBI taxonomy): domain Eukaryota; kingdom Metazoa; phylum Chordata; class Mammalia; order Rodentia; family Cricetidae; genus Microtus; species Microtus ochrogaster. Next base: position 5,173,317 of record NC_022033.1, on the reverse strand, counting down.
TGGGAGGAGTAAGCAGAACAGAACTCTGGGAGGAAGAGGAAGTGAGCTCAGAGACTCGACAGCTCTCCTCTCGGGAGCAGACGCCTCAGAGAGACACAATGCCCCACTCTTGCGGGCAGAGGCTAGAGCTCTGCTCTCTGAGGCACACGCGATGAAGCTCCGACCCAGGATGGACATAGGCTAGAATCTTCCCGGTAAGCACACCTTGGGGTGCGACACATATGATTGGAAATGGGTTAGTCCAGGTGCGAGAGTTAGCCAAGAAAAGGGCTAGAGCTAAAGAACCAAGCAGTGATTAAAAGAATACAGTGTCCGTGTAATTATTTCGGGGCATAAGCTAGCCTTGCGGGCAGCGGGGTGCTGGGGACGCAGCCCCGCTGCTCCTATTACTACATTACACAGAGAAACCCTGTCTCTAAAAGTAAAAATCAGAAACAGAAACAAACATAGGGGTGGTTCATCATCCCTGTACCTGGGATGCTGAAGCAACAGGATCACTGTGAGTTCCAGGCCAGCCCAGGCTACAGTTGAGATCTTATCTCAACTCAAGCAAGCAAACAACAAGGCATTTACTACATTTAACCTACTAACAGCCTGGCCAACCGCAAATGTGCTGAGTGATTACATTAGCAACAGTTGGACAAGATCGCCTACAAGAACCCAATCTAATAGTAAAGTGCTGTATAACTCAGGTAATTGGTTGAAGGTAATAATGAGAGTAAAAGCCAAAATAGTCATCTGTATACACCACCATAAAGAATCAGAACTTTAAGCCATCAGAGGCCTGACCTAAGCATCAAAAGCCTCTCAGGATGCAAAGAGCTGAGAACAGTAGTTAGCACACATGGTGCTCAAGTAGAAGCTGGCTGTTGTTCCCAAAGTTTCCACTGTCAGAGCCCAGGACCCTGAGGGGATCAAGGGATGCATGTGGTCCTTTTTCCTTCATACCATTTGCGTGGAACAGCAATAAATGACTGACAGGCATCCAGTTCCCATCTCAAACACCCAAAGTGGCAGTGGAGTGGAGTGTGGATCAAGCAGAAACCAAAAGAGGCTGTCAATAGGTGACCTGGATCACGGTGGGGCTGGGTGGTACAATGCAATGGTAAGCACACATAAAGTGAACAGCTGAGCCCAGCACAGGTTAGTTCAATAGCTTACAACAAAAGGAACAGGAGACCATGGCCCAGAAAGCAGAGTCACACAGTTTATGTGATGTGCTAACAACCCCACTCAGCCACTCTCACAAGTGGGATGCCTATGACAACCTGCATGCAAAGGATGGTGGTACTTTGGAGCAGGAGAGGGGTATAGAGCACTTGGAACCACTACTGTAACCTCAAAAGCAAAAGCAAAGAGCTGTCAAGCAAACTGCAAACACTTGTTACATAAAGCGGGTGGGATGAGACGCGTGTTTATTTTATGATCCTTCTCTCAAGTGATTAAATTTGTCAAGATAATTTTAAAAATGAACGTGTTTTTAAAACAAGAGTACTGAATCTTCCAAATGAGCTGATTAGCTGAATTCAAGGCCAAACAGCTCCATGTCTACCAGCTACCAGGAGCGGAAGCCCAACAGAGGGAGCGGAATGGCCCAAACTGAGTGGGAGTGTGTGGGAGCTGCAGCAGATCCTCCAAGGAGATCAGTTGTAGGAAATGGGACCAAAGCCAAGAAGCAAACAGGAGGGAAACTGAGGCACAGAAACAACACAAACTAAGAGTAGGCAGAGCGAAAACACTTCTTTAGAAGATGGTCAGCCAGGGCAGAAGGCAGGGGGCGAGGCCTGCTGAGGACAGAGGTTTCCCAGCTTCCTGGCTCACATAACTTCAAAGGACTGCAACAAGGTACCAGGCTCTGGGGCTAGGTCACAAAGGTTCCTACAGGGAAAGACTCAGATTTGATGACAGGCAAGAGGTCTACAAGAGCCTGGACAATTCCAAGACAGACAAGTGAGGCTCAGGATCCAGGTCTGGTATCCAGCCATAGCCTCATTTCCCACACCTCTGCCTCCTCTCATCAGACACAAGAATGAAGAAATGAATGCCATGTGCCATGCAGACCTGGAGCACAGCAGCTATTGTCCAGTTGTGCAATCACAGCTGCAGGATTTAGGTATTACCGCAGGGCTGTGGCCAATACTCCTCAGGCTCATCAATCTGACAGAATAAGGCACCTATCCTAGGCTGAGGCAAAACCACCCATGTTTGTACTAGAACACTGACCGACTAGGACTTCTAGGCACTGCCAGCAGCCCACTGCACACTTCCAAAGAGCCAGCACCTGATTATGAGAGGTAGACCTGGACAGGAGAGAAGGGCATTGGGAGGAGGAGGCTGGCTCCAGTGAGCAGGCCCTCATGAGGCTAACGGTGGGGATGGAGGAGGCAGCCTCGAGCCTCCACCCAGTGTACTCAACTTTCTCATTGCTGTTTTTGAAGATGGAAGGGAAGGAGGAGAGGAGGCCTTTGAGGTTATGCATTTATGATGGCAACAATGGATATGTGGCACGGGTCTGACTGGATGTGGAGGTGAGGGGGAAGGGTTTCCAGAGTTCCCGGGCCGTGGCTCAGGGGAATTGAATATCTCAGATGGTGGCTCTGTTCACGGCAATAGGGGATGAAGATTGAAGGCCTCTATTTTCTCCGTGATGTAAAATGCAAGGTCACTTGCTTGGCGAAAGGCAGGGCAGGGTGAGGGGCCTGATGAGAATGGCAAAGGTCTAAGGGAACAGCCAAGGATAATGGGAGAAGCAGCTGATGAGGGACGGGGGAAAGGATTGCCGGACAGTACTGCACATGCAGCTGTGACTGGAGCCCATAAATTTCCAATGGCACCAATCAATGCATGACAGGACACCCTCCCACAGACTGAGCTCAGCAGGCAAGACTGGAAGAAGCCAGGCCTAGCTAGGTAGAGCCAAGGTAGCAGAAGTTCTACCAAAGGGCAGGAACATGGAGATGGATCTGAGGGGGTAGAGGGAGAGAGCACAGATGCAGAGCAGTGATTACTATAGAATCAGACATGATGGGGCTGTAGATCCAACGGTCTGGAACAAAATATACAGCAAAGACAGGCGACAGAGGTCAGGAAAAAGGCAAACCCTTGGACAGTCTCTCATTTTCAAGAATGCATCAAAAAAGAAAGAAAAAGTCAACAGAAGAACAAAAGTGGATGCCCGCACAGTTCACAGAACACTCAGACACATGCCGAGCTGAAGATGGGGCACACGACAAAATTAAAACCAGTGGAGATGATGAAGAAACAGGAGAATGTCTGTGGCCCTCAGACGAGCTTGCTGAGGGCAGAAATCTGCCCTGTTCATCTCTTCATCCCCAGGCACAACACACCAGGCTTGGCTCATAATGGGCACTCAGAAACTGTCAGAACAAATGAACGAATTGAGGAAGCCGCCCCGTGTTATGATCAGACGCGTGTGGGAGAAAATGCAAAGATAATCAAAATATCCATGGCAGGAGAGTGGGAATGGGATGGCTTTTTCCTTATCTGAAAACTCTATTGCGCCCTGCCACACTGTGTAACAGTTAAAAATGACTGTCTGTTCTTTTTAAGAACACCAGATCAAGAAAAACACAAACTAAATTTTTAGAATTTTTTGAAAATAGTGGTAATCTAAACATGGTATGTCATTAAAAATTTAAACACTTTCATCCTTTACAGGAAGTCATCTCTGAAATACACTGATACAAATACAAAGGACAGAGACTTCCTTCACAGTGTTTGTGTGTGTGTGTGGGGGGGGTACATGTATTCCATGGCGATGTGTGAAAGAGAACTTCTAGGAGTTGGTTCTCTCTTCCAACCCTGTTTATAAGGCAACCCCTCTTGTTTCTGCCACTGGGCTGCAGACCCCAGGCTGGGTGGCCCTCAAGTTTCTTGGTAACTCTCCTGTCTCTGCTCCTATCACGAGCAGGAATGCTGGACTTACAGATGCGCTCCACTATATCAAACCTTTCCTCATGGCTTCCAAAGACTGAAATTTGGGTCATCAAGTTTGTGTGAGAGTCCCTGAACAGTTTCCCAGACCCCTTCAACAAAGTCATAGGTACTAAAGTTTCCCCAGCTTATGTGCTATCCCTAACTTCAGAGGCTGACACTGCAGGAAATCGGAGCAAGACCCACCTTGAGTCACTGCCCCAAGAACAGGGCATATGGCTTGAAGAAGGCAGGAGGGGGCACAGCCACCTGAGAAAGGCCAGGGTGCAGGACACAGGGCACTCTCTGGAGAGCAGTAAGACTGATACCACTTGAGGAAGCAGGCCCAGAAGAAAGGGAGTCAGAAGGGAAGGAAGGAAGGGAGGGAGGGAGGAAGGAAGGAAGGAAGGAAGGAAGGAAGGAAGGAAGGAAGGAAGGAAGATTAGACTTCCCCAAATATACTGAGAGTTTTAAGTTTGGGAACTGGGTGAATATTTTCAATGCATCAGAGTCAGAATGACAAAAGCTACTCCTACTCTTGAAGATAAACGTGTTCAGCTACAGCAGAGCACTGGAGCCCAGGAGTTCAAGGCCATCCTGAGCAACATAGTGAGTCCTTGTCTCAAAAGAGCAAAAGACTATGCGCTTTATAGATTATGCGCTCTATAGAGTATATCTAGGAATGTACATATGCATCTACAAAGAATACATGCAATAAATAACAACTGGAAAAAGAGACAGTGAATTTGAAGGAGACCTGGGAAAGGAAAATGGGAAGGTTTAGAGGGAAGAAAGGGAAGGAAATGTAATTAAAACACAATCTCAAAAATAAACAAACAATAACACAGTAGATGAAAGCCACTCAGGCTAGTCTGGTATGCCTATTTTCTCAACAGCCTAAGGCAGAGGCAAAAAATCCAACGTTAAAGTCAGGCTGAGCAACTTATACCCAAAGTAAAACAAGGATGAGGATGTAGCTCATCCATTGAAGAGTCCATGTCTAGCAAGCAAGAGGATCTGGGTCCCACCCCAGCACCACACACACACACACACACACACACACACACACACACACACACACACCTCAGTGTAGTAATGTGGATTAAACATAAACATACCAACTACCACATGAGACTTACACTGTACAAAGTGAAAAAAGAAGATAAAATAGGAAAATGAAGTAAAAGCTATCCTTGATAAAAGCTGGATATACCAATAAACCAATGGGCCATTTTATTTTTAAAAACTGCCATCACTAGAAGTAATGGCTGAGTGCATAGCCAGGAGCACCCTGGTACCCATGTTTTGGTTTCTCATCATTTCCCCAGCTAAAGGAGCATTGACCCTGTGAAGAAGCAGTCAGTTTCAGATGGAGGTAAACTCTCAAAGTCCACTAGACATGTCACGAAGATTCTAGAATAGCTCCCACAAGCCAGAGTGAAAAACAATTACCAAAAAGAAGCAATGCCCACAATGATGGGAACACAGTCATCAAACTAAAGCCTAGCTGGTCTCCATAATTCTGACAGCCAACCAATGACAGAGCCTCAGCGGTCATCTGTAGACAGAGCATGACAATTATCCTGGAAACCAGTAAATAAAGGAAGAACATAAAGAACTGATCTCAGCTGTCTATGTGGTCTGCGTTCTCAAACAGACAGTAGGAAAGCTCTTCACTGAAGACTTCTAGGCATTAGCCCAGAGAGCAATGAATGACAGAATTCAGGTATCAAATCATACAGCCTCCAAGGAAATAGTGTTTTCCATGAGGACTACCCAGGTCTGCTCCAAGAGATGGGCACCTTCACATTAAACTTCAGATGGCATATTACCTGGAGCCAAGCTCACCATCCGACAAAGAAGCTCCCAGAGCTTCTATACTTCCTACTCAACACAGAAGGGAGGTCCCAGCTCAGAAGTACCCTTGTGGAAACAGAAAACTCATTTCTGGTTGAACCTCTAGACTCAATGCCCAGTTTATAGAAAACACCTGGAATGAAGGAGATCTTAAGGCTAGAGATACTATTGCTAGGGATACAAGGCTAGAGATACAAGGTGGAAAAATCAACAGCACCAATGTCCTGGGCTCTTTAGTTAATACACAGCAAGGAGAGGAGAGAGGCACAGCTCGCGCAAGCTTCACAGACTTAAGAAAATCCATGTGCCAACTTTGTTTGTATTTACACCCAAATGGGTCATCTAGAAAAGTCACATTTCTTGCTATGTGTGGTGTTGCTGGTCCATAATTCAGCAATGAAGATGCTGAGGAAAGAGGAGCCAGAGCCAGCATGGTCTACATAGCAAGTGGAAGGCTAGCTTGCCTCAAAAACACAGACCCAAACAGAACACACACTGATGAGAAACCAGGACGATCTAATTGGCAGAGCTGACTGGGTCAAATAAGTAATGGTAAGTTTTAAAATAACGGTATCTCTCTATATATTTTTGTCATGCTAAGGACTAAATGTAGGAATTGTACACTAAGCAAGTGTCTACCACTGAGCTACACCCTCAGCTCTTTATTTTTTAGAGAGCCATACTAAAGCTTTGGCAGTTGAGGGATGCAGTGTCGGGAACTACTCTCCTGTGATGGAGTCTCTCTGGGTGAAGTGGCAATGATGGCTGAAGCAGTAGAAGGTTCGTGAACCTCACTTTTATGTTCTACCCATTGGTGTTTGAACACATCCATAATGAAAAGTTAGAGAGAAGAATCCTCTGCAGTAAGAAGGAATACAGTCTGCTTCTCCCGTGAGATGAGAGGACTTATTTCATGCAGTTAGCTCTACCAAGGCTTTTCCTGAGCTATAGATGAACCAGAGAGAGTGTGCTGATGAGACCTTGGTGGGCATGCTCACACCTGCTTGTCTGGATCCACGAGGTACCGCACTATAACAGGCACGAGGTACTGGGAGACCACCACAGGAAAATTCAACCTGCTTTCTTGTAAGAAAGCGACGACGGGCGGGATCTGCTCCATCAGCTCAGTTCGCACTGTGGGCTCTGGAGCAATGGGACAGAGTTAGATAAGGAGAAGTCAAGCATCTGACATGGTATATACTAATGGTTTCTAGCTTTGCTTACTGAAATACTTCATCAAGAAAATTAGACAAATGCAGTTTAAAAATCATTTCCCATTTAGAGTATTTATGTTACAGACAGGCTTAAAAAGCTAGTAAGGCACAGAGCAATATAAAAACATGAAAGGAAGAGAGGATGACAACTCTATTATAACAAGCCATATACAAATGGAGAAAGGACCGAGAAGTCTGCATGCTGGGCCAGCGTCCAAAAGCCATTACAGCTAATGGCTTCTCTGTCAGACCTATGGGTTGTGCTTATTTAAATTCCAGCCAGGATGTATACATTATAAATAATTCTTTCACAAATGCACTCCCCCACAATCCACGCATCCCAATTATTTCTAAGGCAAAGCATTAAACAAAAGAGCGCTCAAGCTCCAGTACACCACATTAAATTTAACACAAATATATAATTGCCGCAGCACTGTAAATGGTGATTCATTTCCGAAGAGAATCCATTCAAAGCCTGAGAACGTCCACTTGGGCCTTTTTAAAAGCACTGTGTCACATCCACATGAATATTTCAAACTGATAGCAGAGCTACATGGAAGGCTTCTTTTCTATCTTCAGCTAAAATGATCAAATTCTAAGGCCTCAGATTTCTGGAACTTTCTGAAGCAGCTCGCCATTCATTATGAGTGCAGAGAAGGGGGGCTGTGGGGCAGCTGTCAAGACTGGCAAGCCCACTACTCATTCATCTTCCTCATCTTTACAGGGTGGCGGGGGTGGGGAGGCAGCATCTGCTGTGCTGCGGCGTGCTTTCTTCCAGAATAGCAATCACAGGGAGGCAGAGAGAACAGGAAAAATCAAGATCAGTCCACAGAGATCACAGGTGAGAGAAACTAATGACTGGATTGTTCTAATCCAAAGAACTGCTTTTGATTGGGTATTTCTTAGCAACCAGCACTCTGGCAAAACTCAAGAAATACAAAAGGCCTAACTGCCAGGGCAAATGGCCTTCATCACATTAGTCACTCCGATGTTCCAAAAATAAGGGCAATTTGAGTCATTCTCAAGTAAGACGTCTGTTCTTCGTGACAAAATCCATCCACAGTCAGACACTGTCCAAAGCTCGCTGATTAATATGAAGGCCTTTCAATCTTAGCTAGCACTTGTACCATATAATTTTTAAGAAATGCACAAGTAAAAAAGTTACAGAACTGAACAAACCTGCATCTTCTGACAGTCGGACTGCCACCTCCATGACTGCCAGTATGTCCTTGTCACTGTGGCTGACATCCCGGAAGACATCCAGTAGTCCTCTGGCGACAATCTGACTATAGGGACAGAAGAAACCACATGGATGTTAGCTGGCAGGTGCTGACCAAAGGATGCTGCACTGCAGGTACAGTGCTTACATCTAGCAGGAGGGTCATGGAACAAAGAAAAGCCAGCGTCCATCCAGGACAGAGACTACCAAGACCCATCAGAGATGGCCGCTCTAATGCCAATCAAAGTCCTGTAAGAATTGGGACTTTATCTCACAGCCTGCAAGTCAGAATAAACTTGACACAGAAAGCCCTTATTCTCTTTGGTTTATTGTTGCTTTGGGCTCACACAGACTTGGAAGAAAACCCTTGGATCATTGAGATTATGGGGGCAAGTGACCAATAAACATAAGTAAGAGACCCAGAGAGCAGCTGCTGGTCCTTCAAGGTCTGGAGAACGAGGTACTACATACAGGCAGAAGTCCAGAGATAACTGTTTTAACTAAGGTTCTTCTCTGATTCTGCTGGCTTATTCCCCCATCTTCCCATGTGATTAATACTAAACAGGATGGACCCACAACATCTGTTTGGAGGGAGCACAAATGCTACAAGTAGGCTTTGTCAAGATAACAAAAGGTGAAGGGTAGGGTCAGTGGGAGCGACTATTTAAGGAGAGGAAAAGCTATCTATGGGCCCTGGGACAGTAGGAGAGCAGTGAGCCAGCCTGCAGCCAAGGAGCAACACAGTGACTAGGGAACCTTCCATAGGCAGCGCCAGCACTAAGCCACATTCCAAACACTAGAGGGTTTCACCATGGGGCTGTAGAGATGGGACTGCTACTACAGTCTAAAAGATATACCTTGTAGGCATCTCAGACACAGGGGAGAAACAGATGGCCATTAAAGTTTACCTGAGAGCAGGGTAGAGACCTTCCAAGGAGCAGGCCTAAAAACCCAGGAAGTCAATGTGAACTACTCAAGACAAGAAACCATAAATAAATGCTTTATTAAACATTAAGAAAAAAGCTTAAATTATAAGAAACAATCAAAGAACTCCTCCAAGCAGGAAGAAAATGACATTAGATAGAAACCTAAATTTACATACATGAACAAAAAGGACCAGAAATGATAACCACATATAAAGATTGACCTCATTATTTATATCTCTTTAAGAAACAATTGTTAAGCAAAACTGAAAATGAATTGTGGATTTATAGCATATATGTCTGTGTGTGTGTTCGTGAATATACATATATGTAAAATGGAAGACAAAATAGCACGAAGACCAGGAAACAAAAATGAGAGCATACTACTGTAATTTTATTACATTGTGTAGTAGAAAAATATCACTAATAAGTTAAACAAACACTGAGACAGCTACTAAAATAACAAAACAAGTTATAGCTAATAAACTATCAAGACAAACTCAACTCATAAAAAAAATTCCATTAAACCAAGGAAAGGCAGATGAAGACCCAAAGGAGAAGAATAACAAGAGATGAGCTCAAGCAGGATGATGTCAATTTTAGCAGCAGGGAGTACAAAGAACATAAATGCTCTGAACACTTCAATGAAAACACCAAGCTGCTGGAGTAAACAAGATCCAACTATATACTGCTAACAAGAAACACACTCTAATATACATATATAAATACATACAGAGTGAAAAACTAAAAGTGGTTAAAGAGAGCTAGGGTGGCTACCTCAATATCAGACAAAACACATTTCAGACAGAGAACATCACTATGGATAAAGTAATTTCACAGTGATAAAGGGGTGAACTTGTAAAGAAGATATAATAATCCTAAATGTCTATCTATGTACTAAATAACACAGCTTCAAGCTACAGAGTAAAAAAAAATCAATAAAACTACAAGGAGAAATAGATAAAAGTCACGGTGGGAGTCTAGAAATAGGACCACACATACATCACCAGTGAATTTTCACAAAGGTCACAGGGAAAAACCAGGCTTTTCAAAAATGCTGCTGGAATGCGCAGACACTGGGGAAATGACCCTGACTCTCACCGTGTGCCTTGCACAGAGATTGACATGAAATGCATCAGAAGGCTAATGTTGAGATCTTTACCATAAAACGTCCTGAAAGAAAAAGAATCTAGGAAAAAAAATCTGTGTGAGCTTTAGTTAGCAGTATTTCTGAAGCCTCAAAATATACAAAGCATAAAAGAAAATAAATAATTTAAAAATGTCATTAAAATAAAAAACTCTTTCCCTATTACTACTAAGGAGGGTAGAGGAGACAAATCACAGAATGCAAGAAAATATCAGACAAAAGAGACATCCAGACCTAGCTTTGAAACTCCGTTCATAAGCAATTGCAGCAATGTTGTTCAAACAGAAAATAACTAAAAACAACCCGAATAATTACTGGTTGCCAAGCAGGTCAACAAAATGAAGAACTGATATGTTCTACAACATGGATGAACCTTGGAAACAAACTGAGTAAAGAAGCCACAAAAGCCCACAAACCACATGAATATAACTGCTACACACAGCGGAAAGAGAAATTAGGCTAATGGCTGCTTAGGGAAAGGACAAAGGTCACTTGAGCAGAAATGTTCATGACAACAGAGTTTCTTTTGGAGGTAGTAAGAAAATTTCAAAATTCCTTGAAGAATGCTAGACATTCTGTGAATATGTTAAAATCTATCAATATGAAATTTGAAAGTTGTAAACTGTATGGTTTGTGTTGACAGAGGTTTCTGTCCCACCCAGTCCTGTAGCCGTTCAGTCCCAAAGAAACACACAGAGTAGGTCTACATTAATTATAAACTGGTAGGCCTATTAGCTTAGGCTTCTTATTAACTAATTCTTACAACCTACATTAACCCATAATTCTTGTCTGAGTCAGCCATGTGGCTTAGTACCTTTTATCAGTGAGGCATTCTCATCTTGCGTCTTCTGTGTCTGGGTAATGACTGCAGACTGAGCCTTTCCTCTTCCCAAAATTCTCCTGTTCTGGCCACCCTGGGTATACTTCCTGCCTGGCTAATGGCCAATCAGCATTTTATTAAACCAATACAAGTGACAAATCTTTACAGAGTACAAGACCATTGTCCCACAGTAGGATTGTGTAAAGACACTATAATGGTAAACTCTACTGTATGTGTTAGAATAATATATTGATGAACTGCATGGTATGGCAAAATGTAGTGGACATTATACTAAAGCGTATGATATATTATCTTGGTCAGTGTTCTATTACTGTGAAAAAACTCCATGATCAACACAACTCATAAAAGAAATCATATAACTAGGGACTTGCTTATAGTTTCTGAGGTTTAGTCCATTATCATCATAGTGGGGATCATGGCAGAATGCAAGGCACTAGAACAATGACTGAGAGCTATATCCTGATCCACAGGTCAAGAAAGAGACTGGGTCTTGCATGGACTTTTGAAGCTTCAAAGCCCACCTCCAGTGATATACCTACTCCAATAGGGCCACACCTCCTAATCCTTGTAATCCTTTCAAACAGTTCCACTCCCTGATGACCAAACATTCAAGCATATGAGCCTATGGGGGCTATTCTTATTCAAACCACCACAGATATGTAATGGACACCATACCAGTAGATTGTCATATGCTGTTTGAGTTCACTGAAAAGCTGTCTCTGGAAGCAGGATTACATACATGTGCATGAGCACACACACACTTCAGACCAATCATTTTTACTTCAATGTGTCCTCCAACACCTCATGTCCAGGAATGGGGTGACCATACCTCCCAATGGGGTGACCATGCCCCCCAACTGTGGCAGAAGAGAGAACACTAGAACAGCCCAAGAGTAAAACACAGAGCTCCTGAGGACAGACAGCAGAGGCTAAGGGTGCTCGCCTCATGATATGAAAGAGTCTACTGTAGGAAAGAGAGGCTGTGGATTTAGCCGTGGGGTGGAAGAAGGAAATCCCTCCTTCTAGGACTCTCAATCAGTAAATTTAGTTGACAGCCTCTGCTTGCCCAACTGGTTTCTGCTGGATGCTGTAAGCCCCTGACTTAATAATGTTGCCTTTATATGCCGCAATTTGTTCTCTAACTCAGAAGTCTCTGCCTGGACCCTAAACCCTGAGCTGCTGCCTCAGCAGGTTTCTCTAGTCCTTCCGGCCAGAGGCTGGAGCCCCAGTTGATGTTGCCTTTTGTCTGCTCTCTCAACCAGGCTACTCCAGCTGTCCACATGGATGCTCTAACTCCTGACTCGACAGTGTTTCT
>NC_022033.1:5156986-5160737 GCF_000317375.1 Microtus ochrogaster | reverse complement strand
AAACTTACCCACTGAAACAGAAATCAGCTACTGTACATCATTTTCTTGAAAATATAGATATGTAAACTAAAGACTGTCAGACTTTTAAAACTGTAAGACTATAACATATTGTGTATTGATTTGATTCAATCATCAGGAAAGAGTTCACTTCACAAGTCTTTGGGAACACAGACTGCAAAAATCCTGACAGACACCACATAGACAGCATGGATAAGGAGGTGTGTCTTCCTACAATGCAGGGAGAAGGGTGTGTGACTCTGGATTACACTGCCAAAATTTTATGACCCCAACTACCTATGAGAAAGTATCAACCAAACCCAGTTGGGAAGAGAGTGTAGTAGGAGGATGTTTATTTGTTCCCAGCTGCCCAGAACCAAAATAACCACACAGAAACTGTCTAGAATTCCTTTCCAAGTCCTCTCAGGTTTTAAGTGGATTTAGCTAGTACACATTGGAGTGCTAATTTGTTGTAGTAATAAAGTTAAAGCCTTCCTTTATATTTAAACAGAAAAGGGGAAATGGTGTGGGAAGTCTTTCTGTCTATGTGTGTTTTTATTGGTTAATGAGTAAAGAAACTGCTTTGGCCTAGAGCAACACAGAACAAAGGTAGGTGGGGAAAACTAAACTGAATGCTGGGAGGAAGAAGGTGGAGTCAGTGAGAAGCCATGTAGCCCTGCTGGAACATCACCTGGTAAGCCACAGCCATCTGGCAATACACAGATTAATGGAGATGGGCTAGTTTTGGATATAAGAGTTAGCCAGAAATACACTTAGGCTATTGGCCAAACAATATTGCAAATAATATGGTTTCTGCGTGATTATTTTGGGGCCAAGCAGCCAGGAACAAACAAGCAGTCTCCTATAACAAGAGAGTCTATGAATACCTCACTACTATTCTTCAAAAGTCATCAAGGTCACGTAAGACCAGGCTAGTCCAATAAATTGTCAAAGATTTGAGGAAACTACAGAGACACAACTAACTGACATGTTACTCTGGGTACAAACCTGGCATAAGAAAGAGATTGCTGTGGAAAGCTGTGATGTCTGTGGTTAATAAGCCACCCTGGACCACAGCTACAGTTAGTAGCTCAGCTTTCTTTCTTTGCTACACACAAGTACACATATTCACGTCTGACATAAACATCAATGCAGGGTTTCTTGCCTTCAGCGCAACTACATTTGAGAGCTGACAATTCTCTGCTGGGGGACCATCCTGTGCATTCTGGGGTACTTACTAATAGCCCTGGATTATATCTACTAGGTGTCAGTAGCATTCCCTGACCCCCAGATGTGACACCCAGATATGTGTCTGAGACACCTTTGGAGGTTTCCTGGGAGCAGACTCTCTTCTAGCTGCAGGCCACTGCACTAGAAGAAGCTGGGCACATGCTACAGAATCTGTATACCCATCAGTTCCATTGTCCATTGCTGTCATCAAACCATTGACAAAAGCAACTGAAGAAAGGAAAGTTTATTTTGGCCCACAATTTGAAGAAAGAGGCATTATGGCCAGAAAGTGTTGGATGTAGGTGCATGAGGCAGCTGGTCACATGGCATTCACAGTCAGGAAGCAGAGAGTGATGAAGACTGGTGCTCAGCTCACTGTCTCCTTTTACTCAGTTGGGAACCTCAGCCCCTGGAAAGGTGTTGTATACATTTAGAATGGGTCTTCCCAACTCAGCTAATCAACTCAGTCTAGAAAGCCTTCACAGACATGCCCCGAGCTCTATCTCCTAGGTGACTCTAGGGTCTGTCAAGCTGACCATTATATAAACCCTTACACTACAATTCATCTGCAACTAATTATCTCAAAATCAAAAGCTAAAAGATGAAATACAATGACACACACACATACACAAAGAGAGAAGACAAAAGACTACAGTAAGATAGTACTACAACAGCTAGCACTTAAACTAGGATGTCAATCCAAGTACCAATGAAGACACAGCATGAGGAGCTGCAGATACTGCTGGTGTCTCAGAAAGCCAACTTCACTTCGAGGTGTCTAGTCAAATGAAATGAAGATGCAACTATCTATACACAGAGGCTGTAAAACATATACACAAACATCATTCATGAAAAAAGTCCAGTCTATTTGCTGGTGAACACATGTGCAAAACAAAGTCTGGGAATCCCTCATGGGTCTCCCTAGTTCTACTGAAATAAGATGAGAAAACAACAGGAACCATGCCAGAGGCTGTGGGGACCCTGGAATCAGGCAGGAAGAACTGACCATGAGGAACAAACACGAGAGCCTGTTGGGTGACAGAGGTGCTCAAGCTACTGTAGTGACAGCTGCATAACAGGGCACACTGAATGCTCAGGGCGAGCAGCTTGCATGGTGTGCATAAATCTGCACAAATCGACACAGGCAACCAGACAACAGAGTCAGAGGAACCAACAGATCCCCTCTGCCAAAGGCCTCACTGCACACAGAGAAGCAAACAAAGTAGACTCACCTACTCCGATTTTCAAGAAAAGAAGACAGCAAATTGAGGATTCAAAGTGAAGCCCTCTGGCCCAGCACAACACAGAAGAAATATGTCAACACAAAGCCTGGCCGATGAGACAGATGCCACCCTGGGGATAAAAGGTTGAGATCTGGCAGCCAGGAAGCTTGGGAAAGTCGAAACAGACACTATGGAAAAAGAAACTTATTACCTTTCCCTGGACCTCATTCACACCAGCCTCCCCAGGGAAATCAAAGAACTAAGATCCCAAATCTGCTGCTCTGGCCACAGAATAGATGAACAAATCTGCATCTGATCTCAAGAGGGCACAAGGGACCTGCCCTCCCTAGGACAGAGAAGAAAGGGATAAGAGAGACCCCAGGGCAGGACAGTCCACTGGTGTGAATACAGATGGAAAGGGCTGCAGGCAGATAACGGGTCCCATGGTAGTGCTTTGGAAAACCTGCTGCTTTCTGTGGCTATGCCCTGGGAGAACACTGGGGATAAAGTGAGCCAAAAGCACAGGCTTCAGGACCGTCTCAGTTAGCAAGACTAACAAGACAGGGAAGAACATGGCCTTCTGGAAAGACTGTACCTGCCAGCCAACCAAGCCAAGTACTAAATGATTTGGAGCAGCAGGTGCTCAGCACCCAAGGGAAATTGGATCATTTAACAAGCCACACTGACAGCAGCATTAATGGCAGTGATCTATCCAAGGGGCCAGCCTTCTGATGCTAGAGAGAATGTTATCTGTGAACATGGCAGGCAGCATTCAAAGCTATTCTGGGGCGTATGGGGTCCGAGGACCACAGGTTGGATTTGCATGATCAAATTAAGAAGTAGAGATGGGTGAACTGTACCAAAAAGCAAGATGTGTTCATATACCTCCCACAGTAAGTATAATTGAAATTTTGAAGGTTATAGGTTCAAGTATATACAAATAAATAAAGTACAAAATCAAAAGAAAGCTGGACTTAATGCATTGCTATCAGACAATGTGAACTTCAGACAAGGGGATAAAGATTCTATGCAACAAATAAAAGAGCCAACTTAATTTTTTTTTTAAAAAAATAGAACAATGCTAGTAGGGTACAACTCCCAACATCTAAACTTCTACAAGGATAGAAAAATCAATAATGATCCTAGCTGAGGATATGACCACTATTCTCTTCTCAGTAACTACCCACATAGGTGCATAAAAAATGAAGGCTATGAACGGCTCAGAGGTGCAGAGGGCAGTGGACGGCTCAGAGGTGCAGAGGGCAGTGGATGGCTCAGAAGTCAAGAGGGCGGTGGACGGC
>NC_022033.1:5143476-5156886 GCF_000317375.1 Microtus ochrogaster | reverse complement strand
GCTCAGAGGTGCAGAGGGCAGTGGACGGCTCAGAGGTGCAGAGGGCAGTGGATGGCTCAGAAGTCAAGAGGGCGGTGGACGGCTCAGAGGTGCAGAGGGCAGTGGACGGCTCAGAGGTCAAGAGGGCGGTGGACAGCTCAGAGGGTTAAGGGTGGTGGACGACTCAGAGGTGAAGAGGGCAGTGGATAGCGCAGAGGTCAAGAGGGCAGCAGACGGCTCAGAGGTGAAGGTATTTGTCACAAGAGTCCTAGTAGAAAGAGAGCCCAGCCCTGCAAGTTGTCATCTTATCTCAGTATGGGCACTGTGGCATTCAGGCATCTACTGACATATGCACACTAAAAAAATCAATTTAGTACAGTAAATAAATAAATAAATAGCACGAAAAATCTGGAAAATGCCTCCAATCACCTTAACCCAATGGATATAAATGTATGTCTACGGCACTCTTCCCCAAAACTCTAGCACACAATATTCTTCCAAGAAAAAACACATTTTGAAACATAAATAAGTCAGCAAACTTTATTTTTTTTTTTTTCGAGACAGAGTTTCTCTGTGGCTTTGGAGCCTTTCCTGGAACTAGCTCTATAGACCAGGCTGGTCTCGAACTCACAGAGATCCGCCTCCCTCTGCCTCCCGAGTGCTGGGATTAAAGGCGTGCGCCACCATTACCTGGCAGTCAGCAAACTTTAAAAAAGATATTCTCTGACAACAAAATAAATGAAAGCAAAGATAACAAAGATTTTTGAAAACTGTTTTAAGATTTAAAAATGGCAGAGTGCATTTGTGAACTCAATGGTCAATGGGAAACTCATCATGGGCATTAGGGACCCTGGTGACAATGGGTCATATGCAGATCAGCCAGCACATTGCTTGTTCAGCAAGCTGATTGGTGACTTCAAGGCTAGCTTGGGATACCTGATACCATGATACCATATCTCAAACTAAAAAGAAAATAAAAGGCAGCTGTAAATATGCCTTATGTTCATTTGTGGGTCAACCACCCAAGGCTCTATTAAACAAACAAACAAACAAAACTTACAAACAAAAACAAACAAAACTTAGGTGATATCTACACACTAGGATTTGTGTGCCAGCTTGATGGAGGAGGGTCATCTTTCTATCTGTTGTTTCATTGGTTAAGTAATAAAGAAACTGCTTGGCCTCTGTTAGGACAAAAAATTAGGTAGGCGGAGTAGACAGAACAGAATGCTGGGAGAAAGAAGCAGAGTCAGGGAGTCGCCATGATTCTCCTGCAGGACACAGACACAGGTTAAGATCCTCCCTGGTAAGCCACCAGCTTGTGGTGTTACACAGATTATTAGAAATGGGTTAATCAAAGATGTAAAAATTAGCCAATAAGAGCTAGAACTAATGGGCCAAGCAGTGTTTAAAAGAATACACTTTCTGTGTAATTATTTCGGGGCAAAAGCTAGCCGTGCAGGCGGCTGTGTGCCAGGAACGTAGCCCACCGCTCTTATTACAACACCAGCTACTTGCAAGAGTCCAAGTGTCTGGTGTGTGGTCGTCAGCATGTGGTGCTCTCAGAAGTGGACTAGTTAGGAAGAAAGGCCTAGTGGAAGGAAGTTACAGCTTTGGGGATGCAGCCTGGAATGAGACCACACGATGCCAGGCTCCTTCCTTTCCTGCCCAACTACCATGAGGTGTGCAGCTTTGTACCAACGTGTCCTCCATCATCTTCTGTCTTAAACAGTAGAGTCGACTGACCAGGGAAAACTCCTAAGCCACAGATACATCTTATCTTTACATCAATTCTTCTCACCGTAATTCTGTCACCGTGAGAAAAGCTGACTAAAATTGTACAATATAAAAATGCAGATGCTACCAAAGGAAGAACAACACCAAAAAAGCCCAGTATAGTTTTCTCTTCCTCGCACAGGTTTTTATTGGGACATAAAATAAAACCTACATAAATAGAAAGGCAGGCCACATTTATAGATTGGATTCTCAATACTATAGAATGATGTAGGTGGGCCTTCTATCTATGTGTTACTTTCACTGGTTAATAAAGAGACTGCCTTGGCCTTTTGATAGGGCAGAAAATTAGGTGGGTGGAGTAGACAGAACAGAATGCTGGGAAGAAGGGAAGTGAGTCAGACACCATGGAGCCAGCTGCCAGGTCAGACATGCTGAATCTTTCCTGGTAAGCTACCGCCTCGTGGTGCTACACAGATTATTAGAAATGGGTTAAGCAAGTTATGAGAGTTAGCCAAGAAGAGGCTAGATACAATGGGTCTGGCAGTGTTTAAATGAATACAGTTTCCGTGTAATTATTCTGGGGCTAAGCTAGCCATGGAGGAGCTGGGCAGGATGAAAAGCAGGCCTGCCCGCTGCTCCTTCTACAATAGAAAAGACAAGGTCCTCCAAATTGGCCAACTGGTGCTATGTTTTGTTTTATTTTGTTAGGCTCTGAGGGGCTGGGTTTCAGATCTATGAAGGAGTCTAAAGGACAGAAGCAATCAGCAGTGTCAGAGAAGACCAGATGAACATAATTTTGCACTGTAAGGAACAGGGTTGGTGTTGCATGGCCACCCTGCAGGCTGGCTCCAGTGGAAAACCTGACAGCACCATCTCTAGGTAAAGTGTGAGGCACAGGCAGGCTATGCAATGAGATAAGCGGTCTGCAAAGACAACAACATCCACTCAAGCACACACCTCCCCTCAATCCTTTCACACAGGCACCAAAAGGAAACTGCTGCCCAAGAGTCCAGCACCTGAAACCTCCCTACCCTGTCAACAGGCAAAAAAGTCAGTGTATTCCAAGAAGAGCTTCAAAATATGCATGCCCATGCTAAGCACTAAGCCCAAAAGCCCCATCTCCTATATAATTTCACATATTTTAAATAAAGAAAATTAAAAATTTTAAGGTGGATACTTGGGGCTAAAACTTGGCAGAAAATTAAGAATGTGTTTCACATGAAAATGAAGATTAGTGACTAGTGCTTGGTGAGGGGGAAACCATGGGGAGGGACAGGAAGGGCTCTAGGATGCCAGCCACTTGATGTAGCACATGACTGCAGGGTACCAGCCTCATAAGAATGCTTTCAACTCTGTATGTATACTTCATCCCACTTCCTATGTATCATACTTCACAGTGCAAGAAAGCTTTTAAAGATTTCTTTTTATTTTGCATGTATAAATATTATGCTTGCATGCATGTGTGCACCTTGTGTATGCCTGGTACCTGCAGAAGCAAGAAGGGGCATCAGATCCTACAGAGCAGAAAGTGCTCCTTAGCTGCTATCCAGTTTCGCAATGCAAGAAGTTTTAAAGAAAAATTTTAAAGAGATTTTTAGTAGAAAATAAAACAAAACAAAAAACAAAACAAAACAAACATACAGAACCCCACTGGCAATCTCAAAAAAAAAAAATCAAAGAAGTATGCTACAGAATTCAGACCTATGATCTGACAGAGCTGAGAGCCTGTCAATCAAGATCATTTTACAAAACAAATGTTAAAATCAGCAGGCATGACAGCTTTCAATCTGTGAGGCTGAGGCAGGACAATCACCATGAATTGGAGGGTTTCAAAAGAAGATAAAGTAAATGTCATGAGAGGTAAAGAAAGGGTGAGACACTTGGGATA
This sequence comes from Microtus ochrogaster, assembly GCF_000317375.1. Classification (NCBI taxonomy): domain Eukaryota; kingdom Metazoa; phylum Chordata; class Mammalia; order Rodentia; family Cricetidae; genus Microtus; species Microtus ochrogaster. The sequence continues at coordinate 5,153,282 of NC_022033.1, read as the reverse complement.
AATGGGCGCCACAGGAGTACAAAGTTGAAAGAGAACACACAGTGCTAAGCTAACTCCTGGACAGGAAAAGCAATACCAAGGCATTATCGGGAGAGTTCGTGCCGTTTTACTAATGTCTGTATACTAGATTGACAGTGTTAGCTGGGCAGGGCGGCACCCTCTCATCAGCACTTAGGAGGGAGAATGAGATGGTTCTCCAAGCATCAGAGGTCAGCCCACTCTACACAGCGACTGTCAGGCTTACCAGAGCTACACAGTAAAAAAAAAATGAAATTTATGCCCTGGCAATGCTGAAGCATGCATGGGCAGTCCGTAGATGGCAGTTCTGTTGAACTGGTACATTTTGTGCTTCATGTCTAAGTTGATGAAGACAACTGACCAGGTCTCTTCCTCAAGATCTCATTACAGATGGTTGCGAGCCACCATGTGGTTGTTGGGAATTGAATTCAGGACCTTTGGAAGAGCAGGCGGTGCTCTTAACTCCAGAGCCATCCCTCCAGCTCCCTACACAGTGAAACCCTATCTCAAAAAAAAAAAAAAACCCTAAAATAACTAGGTGACAAACAGTATTGTATCAGCTGCATTTCCCATGCATGATAATCACACTGTATGATTACAGGAGCGACAAAGAGGAGGGTCTGTGTTCTTAGGAAACTGCAATTGAAGCAAGGGATGGCAAAGGCAAGGTCTCCAGGCTACTCATAGGGTCAGAGAGATGCATACAAACTTGAGGAGACAGAGGTCCTGAAGGGGACAGGGCAAAGTGCTGACAATGTGACAGCGGAGGAACTAAAGTCGAGGGCACATGAGAACTCTCACTGCTACTCCTGAGGCCCCCCCTTCTCTCCCTCCATCCCTCCCCTGTGTGTGTTTAATTTAAAAACCATCTTTTAATGAACCATAAACACAAGCTTTCCACTTAAAATGTAAAGTAAGGAAAGAGAAAACAGAAACTCATTTTCACAAACTTCAGCGCCATACATAGAGAACCAGGAAACTCCACAGAAAGCAGGGAAGTTAGAATTAGTATCAACAAAGAAAACAAAGCTTAAAGCCTATTTCATTCTCATATGGCAGCAGCAGCTAGAAAGGTCACGGAATGGTGCTACTACAAGGTGCACAACTGCAATGCTGTGCCTGGGAGAGAGTCAGGAAAAGCCCATGTTCAAGGCCTTCCAGGCTGCACAGCAAGTTTGTCTCAAAAAGGTTTATAAAGGAGAAGACCAAACCCAAACACCTAGAATTAAACCTGACAAGAGGCAGGACTCTCCAACAGAAAAATCATGCTCTTTGGCTCCACAGTTGTATTAGTGTGAGTGCACAGATACATGTGTGTGTTGTGTGTGTATGTGTGTTGCACACACACGTGGACACATATAAAGAGAAAGTAAAGAAAAATTTAAAACACAAATAGAAGGAAGGTCTGGAAGAACCACACTCTTCAGGGCCTGACTGGTGGGTGGAAGCTGCCAACAGGAGCGCTACAGGCTGCTTAGTTGTCCTACTTCTAGGGACTGCTGAGCCCCTGCAGAGCGTGTGTGGGAATGAGACAGCGAGACAAGCAAAGCATTCTTGAAGAGTGGTGTGGCGCATCTCGCTGTGTCATGTCATGCCTTTGATGATCTAGTTAGGATACTGTAGGGCAGTAACAGGTACTAGATTCGTGCGGACATGTGACTGAAGAAAGTGGTAGCACAAGACACAGAGAAGACCGTGCTTCACCCACACACTGTCCAGACAACAGCCACGACTCCAGGTCAACTGGAAACACAAGTGCGAAATGTAAAACTTGGGAAAACACCAGCAGAGAACAGCTATGGTTCCACAACAGGCAAACATTTCTGTTGTTGTTTCCTGAGACAAGTTCTCAAAAGCAGTCCGAACTATCCTTGGACTTGACACTGTTGTGCCTCAGTCTCAAGTACTGAGATGAAACGTGAGCCACCACATCTACTGCAAACACCGTGTTTACATGACACAAAAGCCCTAACCAGGAAAGATAAAGCAAGCAAGCTGTGAGCCACATGAAGATGAAGAATGAGGACCACATTTCCCTGCTTCCAAAATGGGAGGACACTGGGCTCTCCCCGCTCTGTGACCTGCAATGTAAGGTGGGGCTCGTGCTTGACCTAGAACGTCACCCTACAACAATCAAGCGATGGTGAGGACAGATCGAGGTGACCCTCGGCTCTCTTGAGAGCCGTACAGTCAGGGAAGAGGAGAGGACCAGTATACCACATAAAGATGCTGGGACAAAGGGATTCCTCAACAGGTGAGCACAGAGGATGGGAAGTAATAAGGCTAAGGGCAGAGCCAATGGATAAACAGGAAGGACGGGGTGAAGCTGTGCAGGTTCCTGGGTAGTTTGGACAGGGTTAGTTCCTGCTATCTTCAAGAAACCAAACCAAGGTCATCACCGAAAGCAACATAGAATGGTCCAGGTCAGCATTACTATGGCATGAGAGTAGAGAAAGGCAGGATGGGGTGATAAGGAACTCGGAAGTGCACAGTCCAGCAATTGTGTGCTACACTCTACTGTACACATGGGACAGAATGCCCTCTGGACCATTTCCTCCTTTGCTTAGCTGGCAGATGATAACAAGAGCAATGAGCAAGGATGGAGCTGCAGCTCAGTGAGAAGGAGCCAGAGCAGCACACACAGGGCTCTAGATTGGATCCCCAGCTCTACCAAAATAACAAAAAGCCAAGTGAGAAAGCCTAGTAAGACAGGATTCTGCAGAGATAGAATCAAGGTCTCCTGGAAACAGCAGTAGCCCACCTTACCCATGAGTCCCCCGGAGCCTGCCGCAGCAGCAAAAGGCTGGCAGTGTGAGGATGCTGCTTACCGGCTGAAGACATTCTCGCTGAACGCGTGCTTTTCCAAGCGAGTGAGCAGGGGCAGGTTATCATGGCCAGGGATGTCCAAAAAAGCCGTGACCCTCCCGTTGTCACAGTCTGGACCACAATCTTCAAATCCATCTAGACAGGAAGAGGAAACACTCTAAAACTGCATCTGTAGGTGCCGCCAACAGTGATGGGTCAGTCACACTGAGGCAGACATGCCCTGTGACTGGGCCATCCAGGACAAGCTACTGGAAGCCATCCACACTGGAGCCAACAGCTATGGAACTACAAAAGAAGGGTGGCAGGGACCAGAGTCACAGAGAAAACTGGTTTTTATCAACAACTATGGTAACCACTCATCTCTGTGGAGAATATGTACCTCTCCTCCAAAATGCTGAAAATGGTCAGCTAAGAAACATTTTTCACCCTGAAGACAAGCATCCAACATCAGGTTCCCCTCACATCACATCTGCCTAAGGCCTTGGTGAGCAGTCCTACCCATCCACACCCTGGCCTAGCAACACTCAAGAAGGCCCTTCCCTCCAGTTCCCTTAGCTAAGAACTGCACTGAGAGAGCTGAGTTTGGGAATCCTGGGGCCAATGGCCCTGGAACAGAAGGAATCCCATGACTCCCTACGTAGCTATGTAACCAGAGGACATCACTGAGCCTCTCTGCACTTCTCATCCTCAAGTAAACCTACCTTGTGCCATCAGGATAGCAGCACATGAGTTTTCGCACAAAAAGAGCTGTGAAATCTGCCCCAAGCCCTGTGACCTGGCCAACTCTGACCACAGGTCCCCATCCTTTGATCTGTGATGACCAATGACTGGCTCTCTTGTCTCCAAGACCTTCGGCAGACACTGTCTCTCATCTCCTTTGTCCTGGGCTTTTAGGTCATGGTTAGTGTGCAGCATCTCTAGAAGGCCTCCCGTGCCCACCATGTCCCATGTCAAAGGTTCCAGTGGTGCCAACCTGGCTGACCTGCTCCAGTTCAGTTCTCTGCACAATGCAGTGAGGTCTTCAGCAACAGATACTCTCTACACACTCACTCCCAGTTTTCCATGCCCAGCACAATGCCTGGGGCGCAGTAGACTGTTTGGTTCTTAACCACATGATGAGCAAATTCATGCTATAGCTATGTATCTCTCTAAGGAAACTTTAAACCACCAAATTAACATAATCTTTCTATAAAATCTTTCTATAAAACACACACTAAAGACTTATCACTAAGAGACTATTCTAGAATGGTGATAGTAAGAAGAGCTCTTAGGTAGTCATAAAAATAAAAATAAATTTAATTTAGGGGTTGGGGAAATGGCTTACTCAGTAAAGTGCTTGCCATCCAAGCATGAGAACCGGAGTTCAATCCCCAGGACCCATTAAAAAAGCCAGGCATGATGGAGTACACTGTAATCTCAATGATAAGGAGACAAAGACAGGTAAATCCCTAGGGCACAATGGCTAACCAGTGTTGTGGAATATTACTATAACTATGTTAAGATATGTTACATTTGTTTATATTGCATTTGTTTAATTAGGCAAAGATGTGTTATGTTTGTTTATGCTGCATTTATTTAAGGATGCAAAAAGGTTATTCTTTGCCTGCCTAAGGGAGCTGATTGGTCTAGTAAAAAGCTGAACAGCCAATAGCTAGGCAGTAGAGGTGGGGCTGGCGGGCTGAGAGAATAAACAGAAGGAGGAATCTAGGCTCAAGAGAAGGGAGGAGAGATCTAGGAAGTAGAGTGGAGAATGAGGGAGAAAGAGAGGAGATACCGGGGGTGGGGGGGCGGGGGCAGCTAGGCAGTCATCATTCAACCAGACATGGAAGAAGCAGCAAAGTAGGACATATAGAAAGAAAGAAAGAAAGAAAGAAAGAAAGGAAGGAAGGAAGGAAGGAAGGAAGGAAGGAAGGAAGGAAGGAAGGAAGGAAGGAAGGAAGGAAAAAAGCCCTGAGGCAAAACAGAGATGAAGAGAAACAAGTTAAATTACATTATAAGAGCTAGTGAGAGAAGCATAAGATAAGGCCTAACATTCATTACTAATAATAAGTCTCCATGTCATAATTTGGGAGCTGGTTGGTGGTCCAAATGAAAGCCTGCTGCAAATCAGTCTATGCTACTTAGTGAGTACAAGGCCAGTGAGGGACCATGTCTCAAAAAACAAGGTGAGTAGCTACTGAGGAATGACACCCAAGGCAGACCTCTGGGCTCCACTGACGTGTGCATGTGCATGCAAACACACACACACACACACACACACACACACACAAATAGCTTTTGTCTCTTAAGCACCTGTGATGGACAGAGATAGAGAAGAAGTCCTAGTAGGCATGATTCAAGTCTTTACTTTGCCTTGGAGACAGGGCATTTGTCACTGGATCCAGTCAGTGAACTCTGGGGCACTGCATGCATCCCAGTCTTTTAGGTGCTGGGGATTCCAGCTCGGGTCCTTACGCTTGGGTACTATACTGATCAAGCTCCCTCTCAAGCCCTTCTTGGTGTTTAAATTTTTTCTTTTGAGAATTTCATATTGATATACAAAAATATGACATCTATCCAATTTTCCTCCTTCGACTTCTCTTATATCCCTCTAACATGCCCTTCTCCTAACTTCTTATCTTTTTAATTTTTTTTTTTTTGATAACCCTCGAAGTCCAGCTGGTAACTATCAGAATGTGAATGGATGGAGGGCCAACCCTGGAGCATGGGAAACCTACCAATGGTCAACATATCCAGAAGAAAGATGACTCATCCCCAGGAATTACTCACTGCCAGTAACTTCCCAAAAGGAGAGTATCTACCTCATCTCCGGGATGCTGTCTGGCTTGGTCTGCCTCCTCTTTTTTCCTCTGTTTTCCAAGTCTTAGTGGAGGTGATAAGGACCCACCGTTCAGCATTCCTCCTTGCTATTGTTTCAGAGATAGGAGTTTATCAGGCACGCACCTGGCTCGTCCCTGCCAGCAGCGGGCTCACACACAGCTGCGCTCACAGCCATCTCTGCTCTCGCCAGTTATCCTCCTCACTTAGGGAAGCACTGTACAAACAAATGACACAGGACCATCAGAAAGACTATGTACCTGCACACGAGCTAGTGTTCCTCAGAGGGTCCATATGGTGAACTACTAGAGCCCTGCGACAGCTGACTTTTCCTATAGGCAGCCATATTGTCTCATTCCTGCTGAAGAAAAGGGTAAGGCAGGAAGGGAAGGACCTGGATTTGAAATCCAATTATCAAGAGGGCTCTCACTGTTTCAAAGAGAGCCCATAGGTTTGTGTACAACGAAGAGAAAAAGACACAGCAAAGCCCTCTGCCCCCCCAATCCCCTGCTGAACCTTTTTATTTTGACCAAAAAGAATAAAGATGAAGAAACAGGCAGCCGAGGCCTCCCAAAGGCTAGTTTTGGCAAGAGACTTGCCTCCCTGGGCAGTTCTGGGAAGATCAATGGCACCTGCTCTAGAGGTGCCGATGCCCCCTGCTGTACTGAGCACTGAAAATTAGATGTCTGTGCCAGTTACACTACAGGTGTGAAGAGGCAGAAGAGTCCCACCTGGCAGACAGGAAGCCATGGTCAATTTAGGAATAATTGATAAGAGTTTAAAATAGAGATAGCAAGCTGTTGCCTAGGTACTCACTGTTCTCTGAAATTCTGGCCACAATTTTCTCAATTCTTTTAGTTATAAATGAGAGTTATTAAAAATTCAAACTGGCTACGGGGATCTTAATAAAGGACGCTGTGTGCATGTGGAAATGCTGAATGTGGACATGCTGGGTGTCTTCCTCAGTTGCTCTCCATCTTATTCTTTGAGGCATGTCTCTTGCTTAAATTGGAATTCACTGATACAACTGAAAGAGCTGGACAGTGAGGCCCAGGGATCCTTCTGTTTCTGCCGACAAGGCTCTGGGATGACAGGCTTTTATGTGGGTGAGGGGGATCAGATTCAAGTCCTCATGCTTGCTGAACGAGCTTAGTTCATCTCCCCAGGCCTAGTTAGTATACATTAGCTTTATAAGTGTGTGTGTGTATGTAAGAGAGAGAGAGAGAGAGAGAGAGAGAGAGAGAGAGAAAGATACAGACAGACAAAGCTGAATAGTCCTGCAGGGGTCACGACCAAGTACTTGATCATGACCACAGTACTTGATGTGCATATCCAAGACCCTGCCAGGGTCCAGAAACTGCAGCCCTCAGCCTACAGGAGTGAGAGCTTCTGCGGATCCTGGCAGAGAACAAAGAGTTCGTTCCTAAGCTCTGGGGCTTACTCACAGCTTTGGAATCCACAGAGACCGACCTGCAGACACAAGGAGAACCTCACATGCAAGAGTGGAGGCTTTCACGGGCCCTTGGGACCTACCCTATGCTTCATGGGCAGAGAACTTGCTGTCTTAAAACTCTGCAAGAAACACTTTCTTCAGAGAACTAAAGACCTTGCCAATTAGTCCACAGAAGAGCTGTTACTGCAGAATACTAATGACCCTACTACAGAGACATATAAAACAAAGGAATAAAAGCTATAGGTCATACGGTATTGAATAATTAACCCTTACTGGTTACCTCCAACAATCCAGGAACTAGCCACACAAACTTTGTTGTATAATTTAAAATGTTTTGATGTTTATATTAATTTTTTTTAACATTTCAGACTATGTACTGAAATCATATTTGCCTCTTTCTCCATCCTCCCCACTACCTATTCAATTCATGTTTTCTCTGCCTGCCCGCCTGCCTTTAAACTCAGAGTCCAGTTTATACTGGATGACCACTCCTGGGAATGGGGTCGGTTATATTATACCAGTGAAAAACCAGTCTTTTCCTCTCCAAGAAGCAATTCCATGCCAAGGCCTCAGCTAGAAGTGTGACGTCACAATCCCCTCCCTTGCTCCGTTCTGGTATTCTGTCAGGCTTGAGCTTCTGTCACCTTGTTGAGTTTCTATGTGCAGTTGTCCTGCTGTGTACTGAACCATTCTCTCTCTTTTTTTTTTTTTTTTTTTTGGTTTTTCGAGACAGGGTTTCTCTGTGGCTTTGGAGCCTGTCCTGGAACTAGCTCTGTAGACCAGGCTGGTCTCGAACTCACAGAGATCCGCCTGCCTCTGCCTCCCGAGTGCTGGGATTAAAGGCGTGCGCCACCACCGCCCGGCCTGAACCATTCTCTATCTTTCCAATTTCCACGGAGATCCAGAGCCCTGAGGGGAGGGGTGTGAGAGAGCCATCCCTTTAGGTTTGGGCATTCCTGAGTCTCTTACTCCCTGCACCTTGACTTTGTGTGTCTCTGTGGGAAGGATGAATGAGGCACTGATCTAGGGTGCAGCAATATATCATTTTATTGTTATGTTCCTTTAGCAGAATAGTCAACTGTAGTAGGTTTGCCTGGGGTCCAAGACATATCTAGTCTCAGGTTCTTAGCCCCATTGACACTGTCATGTACAGGTTCCCTCTCCAATCAAAATGTGGTTGGTTACTTCGAAACAGTTTGTATCAGCATGAATATCTGGCTAGGCAAGACATTATTGTGTCTCATAGTGCTCACAGCTGGATGAGACAGATGAGTACTTTTCTCCTCCAGTACTGTGCATAGTACTTTCCAGTACAATGAACATTAGCCAATAGGGATGAAGCCTCTAGATGAGAACCAGCTCAATTTTTCCACATCCTTTGACTCAAAAATGTGCCATCTTCAGCACAGGGTCATACTACCTAGTCTGGAGCAAGTAACCAAAAGCATAGGCAATAGCCTATAATGTTTAGGAAGGGGTTTATGGAACCCTCATCAACCAAAAATTGAAAAATAGGTAAACCATTCCTGGCACTGAAAGTTTTATTTCGTGGTAGTGCATGGTGTTCAGTTGGGATACTGTTCCCTGCTTCCTCAGTGTCTTAGTCAGGGTTTCTATTGCTATGAAGAGAAACCATGACCACAGCAACTCTTATAAAGGAAAAACATTTAATTGGGGTGGCTTACAGTTCACAGGTTTAGTTCATTATCATCATGGCGCCATATGGTGGCATGCAGGTAGACATGGTGCTGGAAAAGGAGACAAGAGTCCCATATCTTGACCCACATGCAACAGGAAGTGGTCTGAGACACCAGGTGTGGTTTGAGCATATATATATGAGACTTCAGAGCCCACCTCCACAGTGACATACTTCCTGCAACAAGGGCACACCTACTCAGCAAAGCCACACCTCCCAATAGTACCACTCTGAATGAGTTTATGGGTATCAATTACATTCAAACTACCACATTCCACTCTTTGGCCCCCATAAGCTTGTAACAATATCATAAGGCAAAATGCATTTAGTCCAAATTCAATAAAGTCCAATAGTCTATCACAGTCTCATCAATGTTTTAAAGTCCAAAGTTCAACATCTCTTCTGAGATTCATGCAATCTCTTAACTGTAATCCCCTATAAAATCAAAATAAAAGAAAAACAGCACACACTTCCAATAAATAATGGCACAGTATATATATTACCATTCCAAAATGCAGGGAAGGAAGCATAGTGAGGAAACACTGGACCAAAGCAAGATTGAAAACCAGCTGGGCAAACTCCAAGCTCTTCATCTCCCTGTCTGATGTCAAAGTACTCTTCAGATCTCCAACTTCTTCCAGCATTGTTGACTGCAGCACACTTCTTTCTCTTGGGCTGGTTCCACTCTCTGTTAGTAGGTCTCCTAGGCAGGGATCCCATGGCTCTGGCCTCTCCAACCTCTTGGGGTCTCCAAGGCAATCCAGGCTTCCCCTTCACAGCTTCATGCAATGGCCTCTTTAGAACTCCATGCAGGGAAATCCCTGACACATGCTTGACACCAGTGGCTTTCCCTAGTCTCTCCTTGACACTAAAGCCAGAACACGTGGCTCAAGTGCCAATTTCTGCTGGGCTGGAACATGCCCCCCTTGTTCAATTACATCCTTTTTTAAATTTTATTATTTATTTATTTATTTATTTAAGATTTCTGTCTCTTCC